>NC_054705.1:36600947-36685947 GCF_016097555.1 Gigantopelta aegis | reverse complement strand
TGCGCTTCCCACATGCAGGATAGCACAAACCATGGCCTTTGTTAAACCAGTTATGGATCACTGGTTGGTGCAAGTGGTTTACACCTACCCATTGAGCCTTGCGGAGCACTCACTCAGGGTTTGGAGTCGGTATCTGGATTAAAAATCCCATGCCTCGACTGGGATCCGAACCCAGTACCTACCAGCATGTAGACCGATGGCCTAACCACGACGCCACCGAGGCCGGTATATTGATTATGGAGTCGAGTTCTGGTTTATTTTTAAGGATATTTCCTTGTTTGAACGTCACAGGCTTTTGTTTCACTCACTTTATGCATGTGTGTCACAGGTTTGTAGATTATCTAAATGTAACCGTTGTTTAATTAGTATGTGTACACATATGGATTTATGTGTACTTAATGGACTTTATTTTATTATTAGGTGCCACAATCATGTAGGTGACAACCAGCATAATAATCATAATAATAATAATAATAAATAATAATAATAATAATAATAATAATAATAATAATAATAATAATATTAATAAATAGAGGATTCGTCACGAGTATTTTTTAATATGGAAAATATCAACCGAGTCCATGTTAATTGGTATTTCTCGAGGCTCTGCCAAGACAAATACCGATTAACTAGACGAGGTTGATATTTTACATATTAAAAAACACGAGTGGCGAATTCTGTTTATCCTATAACACTTCTAAAATAACATTTTAGTTATTTTTTTAGTAAATCACAGTACTAAAGTCGCCGCCATCGATAATATGACGTCATCACGATTAGCACAGATTAGTTTGACGTCACGCATTTTAAACAAATCTTTGAAAACGTTACGCTCAGGTACACGGGTTTTGTTAGCTTGTAAGCAAATGACCCATCCACAGCAACACATTACCTAGAGACCTTGCAAATTTGCATTCTATTATTAACCGGGTTAATAAAGTAAATTATCACATGGGTTTATGACATGGATATCATGGGTAAGTTATAGGATAAATATTTTGTATCACACATAAGTTCAATAAAAGTTTTTTTTTTATTGTATGGTTAGAACTGTCTTTATTACTGTAGTAAGA
The DNA here is from genome assembly GCF_016097555.1 of Gigantopelta aegis. NCBI lineage: Eukaryota > Metazoa > Mollusca > Gastropoda > Neomphalida > Peltospiridae > Gigantopelta > Gigantopelta aegis. Next base: position 36,684,874 of record NC_054705.1, on the reverse strand, counting down.
TTACACGGGTATGTAATAAATAGAGGCTAATAAACGAGTTACCAGTTATTATCAAATTTATGTCCCGAGTGAAATAATGTTCAGTTGTCACGAGCTTTAGCGTTGTCATATTTAGTCATTGGTTTGTAAGCGTCAAATTGTCCAATAGTATTGTTCGTTAGACCAATGCAGAATATTTCTCACTGAGAAAATATGGAAAATATTTTCCCTGTTATGAGTGACCGCTGGGGTAATAAAATTTAAAACACACTCGTTGTAGTATAAACCGTTACAGAATACTCAACGAGCTACGAAGCAATACTGTTTATCTTGCACGAGTGAATTGATGTTGTCTCGATTCATGATTAAGATCCCTACATCCTTAATAGGATCTTCACGGGTACTCGAGAAAAACCGGGCTGAGTGGTGTCGTGGTTAAGCCATCTATGAAAGTTTGTTTTGTTTAACGACACCACTAGAGCACATAGAGATTATTATACGAGCGTGTGTGTCGTACTGATTTTACGAAACGAGTGTCAGGATTTTTGTATTGCCCTAGCGAGAGCGAGGGTAATACAATGAATCCTGACATGAGTTTCGTAAAATCAGTACGACTCACACGCCAGTGTAATAATTTCTTTATTATCCATACTATTGGTGTTGTTGTTTTCTTTATGAATAACAAGACCCAACTCAAAATGTTTCAGCTACAACTAGAAGGTGTTCCTAAAAAATGGTACGACAGCCGCAACAACCGTGAGGCTTCCTCACTGTCACCTCACGGTGGTCTTGCGGTCTCCGTGAGATGGCCGTACGATTTTCTAAATATCGTACGGCGGCCGTGCAGTGACTTTAGGGCTGTCGTACGATGGCTTTTTGGTGGCATCTTGAAATCTTGAAATAAATCCTAATGTAAATCCTCCACTCATGTACACTGTGTGGTGACTAGATGGATTATGGCCATTGTACGCAGAGCCGCGCCACAACAACCTTGCGGCAGCCGCAACAACCGTGCGGGCGTCTTGAGGGCGCCTCGCGGTTTGTTAACTAGCTCGTTGCGGTCTCCTCACGCATTTTGATTTCATGTCTTTTACGATTGCCGTGCGGACCCCGTAACATTTGTGAACACTGCAACCGCAGCCCGCAAAGCCGTACGATTTGTAAAAATCCCATCTACAAACCGCAGACCGCAGAACCGTGCGGCGGCAGCATCATATGTGACCGAGGCATTAGCCAGTTGCTATGTTTCAACCAAAGTGGTTACAAAAGTTCGATAATAAATTATCTTTAAATTAACCACTTTTGAATGATTGGTATCGACCTCGGTTGTGAAGTGGTTAAACCAACGGACTACAGACTGGTAGTTACAGGGTTCTCAGTCTGGTAGCGGCTCCAACCCAGAGCGAGTTCTTAAGGGCTCAATGGGTAGGTGTAAGGCCATTACACCCTCTTCTCTCTCACTAACCACTAACCAACTAACAACTAATCCACTGTCCTGGACAGACAGCCCAGATAGCTGAGGTATTGGATATAAGCACAAAAATAAGCTAAAATCAAATAAAATCAAAATGAATAATTTTTCAAGAAATAACTCTGACAAGTTACTAAATCAAGATTTGTTCCAGTGTTATCCCTGCTATAAGATATTCATGAAAACCTAGTATTGCGACATTTTTTGTCGCGCGCAAAACTCTCACATCAATATCCCGTTGTGATTTTCTGTAAACATTTTAAAGCGACTGTCCTGAGTTGATTGTCATTGTTAAGATGTTGCCAACTAACACAGATGTTTTAATGACTAACATTACATATTAATGGGACATACCCTAGTTTTTTTTAAACACTAAGGCATATGTTTCACAATTAGAGCCGTTTTTGATAACTGAAATCAAACATTACTTATATTTTATTGTTTAGATTATCCAAGTGTTTCTGGTCATCCTGGTGTTTCTAACACCACAAAATACATTTTTCATATTTTTAAAAACGCACGTGCGTCTGAGAAGTAACGATTATGAAGTCGCATTTAATCCTAATTTTAAGGGTATTTCAACGGCACAGACTCTTGTTGCACTCTGACGTTTCCAAATTAACGAAACATAGTGTCCATTTTTACGAGTTGAAACTAAAGTCTTGGTGAAAAAATATGCCTTAGTGTTTAAAAAACTAGGGTCTGTCCCTTTAATTATTATTATTATTATTATTATTATTATTATTATTATTATTATTATATAATAATTATTATTTATTTATTAATTTTGCATTAAATAATAAAAAGAAATGCTTTATTTAACGACGCACTCAACACATTTTATTTACGGTTATATGGCGTCAGACATATGGTTAAGGACCACACAGATTTTGAGAGAAACCCGCTGTTGCCACTTCATGGGCTACTCTTTCCGATTAGCAGCAAGGGATCTTTTATTTGCGCTTCCCACAGGCAGGATAGCACAAACCATGGCCTTTATTGAACCAGTTATGGATCACTGGTCGGTGCAAGTGGTTTACACCTACCCATTGAGCCTTGCGGAGCACTCACTCGGGGTTTGGAGTCGGTATCTGGATTAAAAATCCCATGCCTCGACTGGGATCCGAACCCAGTACCTACCAGCCTGTAGACCGATGGCCTAACCACGACGCCACCGAGGCCGGTGCATTAAATAATAGTGACTGTAAATAAAATGTTTTATGTTCGTTCTTGTGTTTGTACTATGTCAAACTTCATTTTATTTCCTATTATATATATATATAATATATATTTATTTTTAATTTTTTTTTATTTTTATTATTATTTCTTTTTTTTTGAACGTAATAAATTATTTGGAAGAAGGAAGGAAGGAACTGTTTTATTTAACGACGCACTCTACATATTTTATTTACGGTTATACGACGTCGGACATATGGTTAAGGACCACACAGATATTGAAGGAGGAAATCCGCTCTCGCCACTTCATGGGTTACTCTGTTCGATTAGCAGTAAGCGATTTTTTATGTGCACGATCCCACAGACAGGCTACGCATACTAGTCGTGGTACACTGGCTGGAACGAAAAATAGCCCAATGGGCCCACTGACAGGTATCGATCCCAAACCGACCGCGCATTAAGTGAGCGCTTTACCACTGGGATACGAAATTATTTGGATACCAAATGTAGGCTTGTAGATCTTTTATTTGCGCTTCCCACAGGCAGGATAGCACAAACCATGGCCTTTGTTGAACCAGTTATGGATCACTGGTCGGTGCAAGTGGTTTACACCTACCCATTGAGCCTTGCGGAGCACTCACTCAGGGTTTGGAGTCGGTATCTGGATTAAAAATCCCATGCGTCGACTGGGATCCGAACCCAGTACCTACCAGCCTGTAGACCGATGGCCTAACCACGACGCCACCGAGGCCGGTATAACCAAAAGTACCTCAAGCATACACTGGTGAGGGATCTTCGGTGCTTATGTCGCAGGATCGAAACACCTCAGTCGACCCATTGTTTGATTGTTTTTCACCCGTTCCAGCCAGTGCACCACGACTGGTATATCTAAGGCCATGGTATGTGCTTCCCTGTCTGGTGAAAGTGCATATAAAAGATCCCTAACGAGAAATAACCCGATTGGCCCACCGACGGGGATCGATCCCACGCCGACCGCGCATCGAGCGATCGTCTTACCACTGGGTTACGTCCCGCCCCTTCATCGGCTATTGGATGCCAAACATTTGGTAACTCTGACATACAGTTTTAGAGACAGGATAGCACATACCACGGCCTTTGAAATACCAGTCGTGGTGCACTTGCTGGAACGAGAAATAGCCCAAGGGATCTTTTATATGCACCAACCCACAGACTGGATAACACATATCACGGCCTTTGAAATACCAGTCGTGGTGCACTTGCTGGAGCGAGAAATAGCCCAATGGTACCACCGACGGGGATCGATCCCAACCTGACCGCGCATCAAGTGCTTTACCACTGAGAAGAAAAAAAAAGCCCCACCCAACTCCTTCACATCCAACAGCTGACTATTAAATAAATTAACGTGCTCTAGTGGTATCATTAAACAAAAACAAACTTTGTTTTAAACAGACGCACACACTAACTAATAAGCTACATCCGGGTTCTGTCAGTGATGGCAAGGAGGGACGGGGAAAACAACTCTTATTCTAAAAGGTTAATTAAAAAACAGCGTTCAACGTGCCAACCTGCAAACATTCCCTTGCAGCGGACTATTACCGAGTTACGACGTCCACTTAAAACAACGCTAAAAACCGGACCGAAATTGCGAAGAAGCCGCAATGAAAGGGGACATGTTTAAACAGGATTAAGGCGTTCAATCATAATCAACGGCAGCACTACTTAATCCGTCATCGGTGCTCTCCCGGAGTGGGGGGAATACACGACACACACCCTTACGGTGACACACCGGGTCCCGGCGACAAGGCTTTTTAGCGCCCAGTAAACAACGCCACTGATGAATTTCCAGCGAGGGAGGTGGGCGGTTCGTTACGGGGAACAATAATTGTTTGCGCCGTGTTAGCAGCGTTTATCACTTTGGGAGCCGGGTGGCCGTCCGCTCAACCAATATTTACGTTTTGGATGATTTTCACGGCGCGACATCTATCAACTTCCGTTTTATCAACTTCCGATAAGGAGGAGAGAGGTTCAGTTAAAAGTTTGTTTTGTTTAACGACACCATTAGAGCACATTGACGTATTAATTATCGGCTATTGGATGTCAAACATTTGGTAATTCTAACTTATCTTTAACGTTAGTTTGTTTTGTTTAGCGACACCACTAGAGCACATTGATGTATTAATCATCGCCTATTGGCTGTCTCTTGGTAATTCCGACAGTCTTAGAGATGAAACCCGCTACATTTGTTCCATTAGTGGCAAGGTATCTTTTATATGCACCATACCACAAGCAGGATAGCACACACCACGGCCTTTTATTTACCAGTCGTGGCGCACTGGCGGGAACGAAAAATAGTCCAATGGGCCCACCGACGGGGATCGATCCTAGACCGACCGCGCATCAGATGAGCGCATTACCACTGGGCTACGTTCCACTCTCGAACGAAATGAAGTCAGCGTTTTTTTTGTTTTTTTTTAAAGTTAAAAGTTTGTTTTGTTTAACGACACCACTAGAGCACATTGATTTATTACTCATTGGCTATTCGATGTCATACTTTTGTTAATTCTGACTCATATTCTTCAAACGAAAACCTCTACATTTTTTTCAGTAGCTGCAAGGACTCTTTTAAATACAATCCCCGCAGGCAGGGCAGCATATACCACGATTTTTGATATACCTGTTGTATTACACAGGGCTGATTCTGGCAAAGAACAAAAAACACATGGTGAATGTTAATTTAATTTGGACATAATAATTAATATTATGTTGTAAGATAAACTGTTGGTTTCTAGACTTTTTGAATGAATGAATTGATGAATGCATGAATGAATGAATGAATTGATTAATGAATGAATGAATGAATGAATGAATTGACGAATGAATGAATTGATGAATTGATGAATGAATGAATGAATGAATTGATGAATGAATGAATGAATTGATGAATGAATGAATGAATGAATGAATGAATGAATGAATGAATGAATGAATGAATTGATGAATGAATGAATGAATGAATGAATGAATGAACTGATGATCCACATCAATGTGAAAATTCAGTAGTTAAATTACAACAACGTGTAAAGAGCTGTGCAAGGTATAAAATATCACAGGTAAGTATATTAAAACGTCAAGTAAAAACAAGTTTTTCTTTCTTTTTTTAAATTTAAAATAAGTTGAGGGTGGAATCGAAATGACTCCATCACATTTTATCTACCAAATACTGTATAATTATTATCTTCAAGATGACTACACTCTACCAAACTATGGTGAACCGTCGGTGTACACTGACAATGCTCTTTTCTGTGGATAATATATTTTTGGAATAAATGTGTCACGTATTTATGACCAATGTCAGTACGACACAAGACTACTTCATCCTTCCTGCACTGCCTATAGATGACTGCCACTCCAAGGACTGGCTTGATAGAATGAAATACTGGCCTCGGTGGCGTCGTGGCGTAGGAACGGGGTTCGTAGCCCGGTATCGGCTCCAGCACCAGAGCGAGTTCTTAAGGGCTCAGTGGGTAGGTGTAAGGCAACCCCTCTTCTTTCTCACTAACCAACTAACAACTAACCCACTGTCCTGGACAGACAGCCCAGATAGATGAGGTGTGTACCCAGGACAGCGTCCTTGAACCTTAATTGGTACGAACAATAAGTTGAAATGAAATAATAGAATGAAGTTTTTCAAGGAACCAAGAATACGTCACCAGGCTCGTACGCAGGAGGGGGTGGGGCTGCAACAGGTGCCTGCGCGCGCGCCTGCACACACACAGAGAGAGAGAGAGAGAGAGAGAGAGAGAGAGAGAGAGAGAGAGAGAGAGAGAGAGAGAGAGAGAGAGAGAGAGAGAGAGAGAGAGAGACGGATACAGACATAGAGGGAGGGTTACAGAGACAGAGAGAGAGAGAGAGAGAGAGAGAGAGAGAGAGAGAGAGAGAGAGAGAGAGAGAGAGAGAGAGAGAGAGAGAGACGGATACAGACATAGAGGGAGGGTTACAGAAGCTTTTCTTCTTTGTTTTTGCGTTGATTTTTATCGAGTCTTAGCCATTGTTTATCGCATCACAAGGAATTCGCACCCCCGCCCCTTTTAAAAACATTCTGCGTACAGGCCTGGTCACCATGCTAATTATGAACTAATTTACAGTGGCTCTGTTCTCGTAAGGACGAGACGACACGACACGAGCACATTGTTTTTAGGTTCACGGAGGTCACCAAGCTGTGACGTCATCACCCCCCCCCCCAAAAAAAAAAATCGGAGAGTCCGGCGCAGTAAATATATTATACCTCTGCGAGAGATGAGTATTTTTGTCTTGAGGTCACACAATTTATGTTAATTACACGAGGTCAGAGGGAACCACTTGTAGCACTTTGATAGAGAAGGGGGGATCGGGTTTCAGCCGTGGAATTCAAATGACATTGTATTGGTTGACTTTACGTATCAGGATCCTGTTGAACACCGGTGACGTTCTAATAGGAGGGCGTGGGGGTTAATCACAATTCGCAGCCGGGTTCTCCGACAGAAGTGAGGTGAAAGTGGTCAGGTGTGGTTGTTGCCGGTAAACAGTGGTGCCCAAGACTTTTGTCAAAATTGGGATTACCGGAGTTTGATTATCAGTGAGTACGGTATACTTATTTTTCTTAAGTTTTATAGATCTTGATTAAATAAACAAATAAATAAATACTCGGTAAATAAATATTTAGTAAGTAAGTAAGTAAGTAAGTAAATAAATAAATAAATAAATAAATATTATTAATTAATAAATCGTTAGGCAAAGGGTGAATCACTTTAACAATAGCGATTGTGCAATGTAAAATGAAAGAATTCGTTCCTATTTTGAGTTTATTTAGAATTAAATATTAAAAGGTAACATAATTATTTGTTTTAACTTTGAATAATAATGATTATAGTACAGTAGCAAAATTATAAAAATTAATTAAATAATATTTAATTACCACTGCTACTACAACTCCACCACTACTGTTTCTACTATTACTGCTACTGCTAATACCACTACTACCGCTGCTTCTGCTGCTGCTGCTGCTACTACTACTTCTACTACTGTTGCTGTTGCTGCTGCTTCTGCTGCTGCTACTATTACTACTACTACGGTATTGTAGTAGTAGCAGCAGCAGTTATAGTAGTAGTAGTAGTAGTAGTAAGTAGTAGTAGTAGTAGTAGTAGTAGTAGCAGTAGTAGTAGTAGTAAGTATTAGTATTAGTAGTAGTAAGTAGTAGTAGTAGTAGTAGTAGTAGTAGTAGTAGTAGTATAAGTAGTAGTAGTAGTAGTAAGTAGTAGTAGTAGTAGTAGTAGTAGTAAGTAGTAGTAGTAGTAGTAGTAGTAGTAGTAGTAGTAAGTAGTAGTAGTAGAGGTAGTAGTAGTAGTAGTAAATGCTATATCAATATTTAAAACAACGCAATTAAAATAATACAATCACCGGTTTGAACTTAATGAATATCATATTTTATTTTATACAGTACATGTTTTGAATTATTAAAACAAAATTATAACGAGTAAGAGCAAATACGGCAATGGTTTTGGTTTATGTAACAACTATAGTATACTATATATGGTAACATATACTGTTATACTTCTATATTGTTATGTTGTGTATTCCACACTTATTAATTGGTTGGTTTATTTTGAATATTTTCTGTTTTTGTTATTGTATGTAAGGCTAAACTACAGTAGTACAAATAATAATTCAGTTAATTTGTATTCTCAGATGAATTCATTTTAGTTTGGTCCCATATATCTGCTGTCAAACTGAAATTCAGGACTAATAATTTCAGTTGGGTTCAATTCCTCTCATCAAATTCGTTTCATTTCAGTTTGGTCCGGTCTGATACCCCAGTAGCCGATGCATTTATTGTGCTGGGGTGTCGTTAAATATCTATTCTATTCTATTCTATTCTATTCTATTCTATTCTATTCTAAGTTAGTTTGATCCAATATTCAGTTGACGGCAGATGTATCAGACTAACTATGGTACAGGTAATTTCAACCGAATTCGGTTCAACACATTTGATTTTAAATTCAACTACTTTAATTCAGTTCGGGTTTACGCAGTTTATTCATCGTAACAACAACAAAACCATATTATATCGAAATTTGAAAATCCCATATTACACAGCCATTCATAAATAAAGATGGACACTACCGGATGCAGAGATAGGACACCGGAGTCCTCTGACTCACCCCCGCCCGTTTAATTACTTTGTAAAATCCATTATCCACAATATAAAACACTAAATACCCCGAAAACGCGACTCTAAGAATCTTTATTTCAAAATATTCAGAGAGCATGCCCCACCCTCCTGAACTCCCCTACTTGTCTGGTTCTTTTTGGGAACTCATTTGTCTTCTACAAACTCAAATTGCCCTTTTCAGAATTGTATGACCTCTCCACCTCCCACTTTACAAAAACCTGGATCTGCCAATGAACATTACATAGTAAGAAAATCACACACCACTAATGAAGGCAGCGGAATGCTCCAAAACATTGGGTAGAAATTAAAACGTTTTTAAAAAGGAAGACATATTTAATATATCAGTTTCTCCCGATACATTGCGCGCAATGAATACACGTCGATACACTCGCGCATTCAATACACGTCACTCAAAAAGAATTCAATACACGTCACTCAAAAAGAATTCATAGAGTTTACTTACACATCATTCGTATGTGCCAAATATGCGATATTTGTCAACACTTATTATTTATTTTATTTATTTACTTTTTAAATTTTTATTCTCAGCCCCTTGTTTACAATTAAAACAACACATGTCAAGGGTAAAACATGGGTTTTGTACATAATAAAACATAAAACAACACAATAATAATAATTTAGGTTTACTGGCTTTACATCCAAATATCACAAGCTTTAAATTACATATACGCTTACATGATTTTGACAACCATTTTAAATAATCATTCCAAAAGTTCTAAACAATTTTATATTCCCAAAATATATGTACTATAGATTCTTTTCCTTCATGACAAAAAGTACACGTTTCAGTGTTAATTAATTTGAATTTATATACGAAACTATTCGTACATGTAGTTAATATCCTATGAGGTATCCTATATTGGAACCATCTAAGTTTTATTTCTTGCGTGGCTACAAATGATTTTAAATAGATAGTATGCCAATTAAGGTCTGAAATAAAATAATTTTGCCATTTTGATATTGCAGAATTTGGCTTTTCAGAAGTTACAAGTGTATAATAAAATAGTTTCGAACCATTTCTGATAGAACAAAGTTTTCGTTGAACGGGAGAATCATCTAAAGGAATATTTGTTTCTATTTTATTTAGGTTCGTTTTCCTAAGGTAAGCCTTAAGTGAGTCAATAACTCCCTGATACTCTAAAAAAAGAGGCATTTAATTCGTATAAATTATAATGTGGTTAACGTTAAAACGTTGCTGTATTCATCAACATGACCACAGATTTGAGGAACACATTTCCCAAGCACTTCGTTTTTAAAAAACGATTTGTTGTTAATTTTTATATTGCAATTATTAAACAAAATGGTTCTGATAAGAAGCCTTCAAAAGATGGAACTTTAATTAATGACAAGAAGTCACGGGATGCAATAATAGTCTTTCGAAAATACTTGTTTTAAAGATTTTTAAGCACAATTGAAGGAACTCGATACCGAACAGAGACATTGTTATTTAATAAATGAATTAGTTGTTGTATCTTGGGCTGCACGTTAATCGTCAGTGTTATAAGTAGACCGAAAATGTTTTTTGCAATGACTGTGTAGTATATACATCATGGTATTACATGAGTATAAATTGCTATAGGATAATGTACATATAAATATAACATATAAAGAATTCTAGTACAGACATCTAAACAGACACATAAAGGAAAACTATTCACCAGCGCTGATGGTAAAGCCCCACTTAAAATGAATTGTAGTGTGGTATAATAAATGAATGAACGAACGAACGAATGATCGAATGAATGAATGGATGGATGGATGGATGGATGGATGGATGGATGGACGGACGGATGAATGATCGATGGATTGAAATATTAATTAAATGAAAGTAGCAGAAGATTTTTTTTTTTTAATGCTACTGTGTGTTAAATGTATATAGAAGAATAAATTGAATTAAAAAATATTGTACTTTAGTAGATAGACAATCTCCTTTCATAGGCTTTTTTAATATATTGGTTGCTAGTTTAGTTCCAACTAAAACATTAAATCTAAAAATAAAGAAAAACAGACGATTTATACAGTTTTGAGCCAAGATACACTGACCTATACTTTTTAAAATTACAGTGAAAAAGCAGCTCTTCCTATTATATATTTACAATTATTTAAATCTAGGATTACAATCTTTGATATAATATTAACGGCTTCTTTAAAATATTGAATTGCACTCCATGGTACTGTAATACATCTATATATATATATAATGAATTTATAGCAGTTTATATTTACCTAGAAATAAATTTCACATAGTCCCCTAAAAAAATATAGATTTTTGTAAATTATGTACGACTAATTGTAGCAAATTATAATCACTCAAAAATACGTTTCACGTGCCCAATTATTACTATTTCAATGAAAGTTTTATGTTTTAATTTATAGATGTAACACACAATGTTGTGATAGGACGCTGTTCCTTTAATTAGTAACCAAATGAGCTTGTAGAAACATTTTAATTCTAGTAAACAGACGTTTAAACACACAAAAACAAATTAAAATGTGTTTTGTTTAACGACACCACTAGAGCACATTGATTAATTAATCATTTTGCATCGCCACAAAGAGGACTGCCATTCCCAGACTCATTTACTAAATCAAAACTAGCACAGGACAGTTAAAGTTTGTTTTGTTTAACGACACCACTGAAGCACATTGATTAATTAATCATCGGCTATTGGATGTCAAAGATTTATAATTCTGACATATAGTCTTAGAGAGGAAACCCGCTACACTTCCCCACTAGTATCAAGTGATCTCTTTCGTGTTTATTTTCACACAGACAAGACTGATTTACCAGTCGTGAGACACTGGTTGGGTCGGGAAAAAGAACAATCAGAAATTGAATCCATCACATAGACAGGATAGCACATACCACGACCTTTGATATACCAGTCGTGGTGCACTGGCTGTGACGAGAAATAACCCAATAGGCCCACCGACGGAGATCGATCCCAAACCGACCACGTATCAAGCGAGCTCTTTACCACTGGGCTACGTCCCACCCCCATCCCCTTCACCGCAAATAAAAAATATGAGACAATTATTGTATTTTTAAAACTTAATTTAATGTATTTTTATTGCTCCAAAATACGTTGGTAGTAGAATAAAACGTGAAAATTTTAATCATTTTATATACTTGACGTCTTGTTCTTTATGACTCGTCAACAAATCACCAATATTTTCTTGAGCATATTTCCCAATTAGAATTTTTAAACTGAAAAAATATCTAAAATGCACGCTTTATTAATTATAAAACATTTCATTGTAAAAAATTAAAGTGAGTATTTAATCACGGAGAAGACATACATATGTCTTTGTAGCTCAGATTATACCATTATATTACAAAAGTAATAGTAGTTTCTAACGAAATATATAGAGGCTATTTCATGGGGTTTTTTAATACGATTTTTATGTCAACGAGTCACATCCCCCGCTAAAGCAAATGGTCCGCTTTTAGAACTAAAACATACAGGTTTATACATACGAGTTTCTGGTGGTGCAAAAACAAAATAGAAAAAGGGCCGCTTGGTTCATATTCGAACCTCCCTAGGTCCAGATCACGCTACGCCCCTGGATGTGTGAAAAATCATATTTTCACACATCACGAGTTGACATAAAAATCATATTCGAAAAAACACCATGAAATGGTATATTTATTATATACATCTTTCCTAATTTTTGACAATATCTTTCGCTTTTTGTTAATATCTTTCGCTTATCCGATCGACAACACGTAACGCCATGATATACTTGCGTATTTCTTCCGATGGAACTTTTCCAAAACATTTACTTGACCACAAACTTTTTAAAAGAAATTTGAATACAAATACTGATGTGCAAACATACCTGACAAAGCCATCATCCAAAAAATAAAAAATCCACAAAAACAAAACGAATCGAATGCCGTTAAATTCTTACACTTATACTCAATGACACTACATTGTGTCATCATTATTTAGCTTCGTATTCAATTCGTTTTAGATATTTTATCGTAATTGCACTTCATATTCCTTTTTTTATAGGTACAGTTGTTTAAATTACATTTTTATTTTCGAATACGATCAGATGCATTGGTAATCATCAAACTTAAATACGAAAAAAAAAAAAAACGAGACAAAGGGAGATAATTTAATCCTGAACTTTCACAAAAAAAACTAAATACAATTTCTATATTTTCACTGTAGCTAAAATACAGTGAAAATATGACTTTTCACCGGATATCACTTTTATGGTTTCCGTAGATCAATATATGTCATTGATATGTATATAATAAATTATTCTATCTAAATATTTAATACTAGGTCTTAGTGTTTACAATATATTTCATTTAATTGAGTATATAATTTTATTTCGCAAATTTACTTTTCATCAATTTTCTAGTGCACATTTTGTTTTAATTTAACCATATACAATTTTAGAAAATTAATTTAAGTTGTACTAGCACACTACTAAAGCACAATTTAACAAAGATAAATTTAGTTATATTGTATCAATGTATAATCTTTCTTATTATGGCAACATCTGAAGATATACTTTGAAATAATCTGGTATTTTGTAACTGTATTTAAATATTTGCGCTCTGAATTTACCTATTCAAACAAAATAATAATAGACCTACCACAAACGCTCTAAAAATTAAGATATATTACATATTATTATTAGACTATCAAATTAATTTAATTCGTAAGCATTTTTAATTTTTATGTACAAGTTTTAGCTACCAAAATAACGACAATTATAACGAAGAATACGCACACGAGAGCGCGCACAACACACACACACACACACACACACACACACACACACACACGAGGGCGCACGAAACACACAAACTCACTAACAAACAAACATACATTTTCGTATTTGCGACATAAAGTTAAAGTTTGTTTTGTTTAACAATACCACTACAGCTCATTGATTTATTAATCGTCGGCTATTGGATGCCAAACATATGGTAATTCTGACATATAGTTTTAGAGAGGAAACCCGCTACATTTTGTTCCCACTAGTAACAAGGGATTTTTTTATATGCATCATCCCACAGACAGGATAGCACATATCAACCACGACCTTTGATAGACCAGTTTTAGTGCACTGGCTGAAGCAAGAAATATACCAATGGGTCCACCGACGGGAATCGATCCTTGACCGACCGCGCATCAGGCGATCGAATTACCACTGAAGTATATCCCGCCGATATTTACAGGTTTTTTTTTACATCCTTGACATTTATTAGAGATTTACTATGACTGTATCCATCACGAAAACTACACGTATAACAATATAAACATTTATTAGCCATATAAACATATAGATTATATGAAACCCGTTCTCAAAGTAACAGACGCTAGTTTTTAAACACTACGACATATTTTTCACCGTTATAGGCCATTTTTAAAAATAATTGAAATAAAACATTACTTATATTGTATTGTTTAGATTATCCATTTCCGTACAACCGAAGTCTTTCTGGTCAGCCTGGTGTTTGTAATACCACGAAATGCATTTTGTAAAAACGCACGCACCTGTGAGAAGTAACGGCTATGGAGACAATCTCTAGTCAACTGTTCAAGGGCATTTCCCAGTTACAATGTCAATGACTCTTGTTTTACTCTGTTGTAACTTTATCCAATTGTGTTCCAGGTTTGTAGATTAACTAAACTTAGTATCCATTTTTACGGGTTGAAACTGGGGCCTGCGCCTTTAAATGGAGATAGATCATGGACTTTGCCATCCCTTGATGAAGGCAAGTGGATTCTGCCAAAACGTTAGGTAGATATTTTAACCAAATTAAAGTTACAGACCCTAGTTGTAAAACACTACCGCGCACTTTCACTATTGGAGCCGTTTTTTTTTTTTTTTTTTTTTTTTGTTTTTTTTTTTTTTTTTTTTTGTTGTTGTTGGTTTTTTTTTTTTTAATGAGACATAACTAAGATTTTATTGTTTATATTATCCAGTTCTATACACCCGAAGTATTACTGGTCATCCTGGTGTTTCTAATACCACGAAATGTATTTTTCATATATTTAAAAACGCACGTTCGTCTGAAAACAATTTATGTTATGGAAATGAGCTCTGGTCTATTTTTAAGAATATGTCAACGTTTCAACGTCACAGACTCTTGTTTGACTCTATTGTAACTTTATCCTAATATGTTACAGGTTTGTAGATTAACTGAACTTAGTTAGTGTCCATTTTCACGGGTTGAAACTAGGGTCTGCGACTTTAATGAAATTTAAACGTATGCACAGGTGGGTTACGGATAATGGGAAACGGTCCCGAGCAGTACCAAGGAACCCCCTTTCCGAAATCCTTTTTCTTTCTTTCTTTCTTTCTTCTTCTTCTTCTTCTTCTTCTTCTTCTTCTTCTGCTTCTGCTTCTTCTTTTTGTGGTCCTTTGCACTGAAAAAAAACCTATACAATATACTAGTTGATTACAAGAACGAAGCCATTGCAAGAATTCCTGGTGACGCCCATCAAGTCGTGATATGTGCGTGGTTCATTGATAAAATGAATACGTGCGGCTCGGCATATGCTCTCGTATGATACAATACATATGTCAAACAATATACTGTTTCAGTTTGAGTTTTAAAAATAAAACCAGGACAAGCAAACCCACGATTCGACCACGCAGTACTGCTTCCGGCTCCGCACCTCAAAGGAGGATGAAGACAATGAGAGAGAGAGAGAGAGAGAGAGAGAGAGAGAGAGAGAGAGAGAGAGAGAGAGAGAGAGAGAGAGAGAGAGAGAGAGAGAGATTTAATGACGCACTCAACACATTAGTGCTGTTCAACGACACCAAGAAAGAAAGAAATGTTTTATTTTACGACGCACTTAACACATTTTATTTACGGTTATATGGCGTCAGACATATGGTTAAGGACCACACAGATATTGAGAGAGGAAACCCACTGTTTTCGATTAGCAGCAAGGGATCTTTTATATGCACCATCCCACAGACAGGGTAGTACATACCACGGCCTTTGATATACCAGTTGTAGTGCATTGGCTGGAACGAGAAAGAGCCCAATGGGCCCACCGACGGGGATAGATCCCAGACTGACCGCGCATCGAGAGAGCTCTTTACCACCAGGCTACGTCCCGCTCCTAACGACACCAAGGGGCGAGACGGTGGTAAATAAAATGTGTTGAATGCGTCGTTAAATAAACCATTTCCTTCCTTCAACGACACAAATAGTACTAGAGCACATTAATGTATCAATCATCGGCTATTGGATGTCAAACATTTGTTAAGTTTTGACTAAATGCTAAGTTTTCTTTTCATTAGCAGCAATGGTTCTTATACAAGCACCATCCCACAGAAAGGATAACAATTACCACGGCCTTTCATATAACAGTCGTGTTGCACTGGCTGTGACGGGAAGAAATGAATGAGTGAGTGAAGAGTAAATGAATGAATGAATGAATGAATGAATGAATTAAAATTAAAATTAAAATTAAAATTAAAATTAAAATTAAATTAAATTAAATTAAATTAAATTAAATTAAATTAATTAATTTATGTTTAACGATACCCCAGCACGAAAAATACATTGGCTATTGGGTGTTGAATTACGTTAGTGACGGGAAGAAAAACCTAATCGGAGAATGGGTCCAGTGATGTGGTTCGATCCTACGACGCTCACACCTCAGGCAAGCGCTCTACCGACTGAGGTAGATCCCGTTCAAAGAAGTGAAACGTGAAGACGCGATACTTGCCAAGTGTCAAGGACAGTTTAGTGGACTGGCGACCTGTTATCACAATAATCAGCGCGGTTCGTTTAATGAGCGAATCACGACTTAATTGTTATGGCCGCCAGTAAAGCACATCAAGGGAGATAACTTGCTATCAGAGACGTGTCTCGTTCTGTTGACATCACCGGCGAACTGACATGATTAACACTTTGGCTTCCTGGAACCAGATCCAGAATAAACAGTGATAATATCCGGTGTACTTGTTTTAGCTTTATAGGTGTTAACAGATTTTTAATGGGCAATGGGCAACTAGTTTTACGTGCTCATGTACCACTGGGGTTTCGAACACGTCTCTCACGAGAAAAGTCTCTGATATGAGCAGGGGCCTGAATCGGGACAATAGGTAGTTACTTAATTGGACAATTTAGAATTTTTAGAATTTAATCCAACAAGAAAAAGAAAAAGGGATGGGTGCTTTTAGATGCGCAATTTTTTTTTATAAAAAAATCCTATTATAAGGGCGCTTTGATTTTTGATGGGCTAGCCCCAAAAAACATATTTAATAAACGCCACTAAAGCTGATTCTACTTTAAATTTAGACCCAAGGAGGTTAAAGAGGAAGGGTTGGTTCCAGATTTTTAAAGGTCCTTAGTTCTCACTCTAACAACATGGTATTTCTGTTTAAAACTTATTTTTCTAGGAAATAGATTTCTTTTAAATTTTAGTCATCGTAGTCAGGCCTAGATCTTAACATTTTTAGTGGTATTCCATCGGGCTGCCAGGTTATAAAATCTGGTAGCCCGACAATTTTGATAAATAAAAAGAAAGAGTTATGGCGTCCCTCTTCGGGGTTGTTCTGATACAGATTTGTCCTGTGTCCGTCCGTTGTCCGTTCTTTCAACTTTTCCCTTGGAGTTTATCTTCTCCTAGATTTTGATTGGATCATTCTGGAATTTGGTACAGGTATTTCTTTCTTTTAAAATTTGTGAATATTCACATTTTTATTAATAATAAGTTTAACAGTGTCTATAAACTAACAAAGAAATAGTTTTAAAGTTTAAAATTAACAATAAATTAAAATCGATGTTTAACATTGAACATTTCCTCCTGAAGTTTTGAACAGTGTTCTGAAATTTGGTACAGGGCTTCTCTACATACTGTCTACATACAGACATAGAGACATTTCTAAATTATTAAATGTTTGAAATTTTAACAAATTAAAATTGATGTTTAAAATTGACAATTTAAAAGAATTACTAATATCATCTTTTACAATTTTATTCGATCGTTCTCAAACGTGACACAAGAATTCTCTAGGGCAGTTTCTCCAAATCGAAAGAGAGATTTCTAAATTAAATTTTAAATAATTAAAATTGCAGCTTAACCCTGAAAAGTCTATCCCTTCATAGACTTTGACTGACTGAGGTCAATAGCGGAATTGCTGTTGAATTTATTTGTAAGCGAATACAACAATAAAATAAAAAATCTTATAAGCAGACGAGTAAATTTTATGTTCGTGATCAGCTGAAACGTTCTGAATTGTTAAACATTCTGGCAATTGAACAGCATGCGCCTATATTTGGAAATATATGTACTTTTGAAAAAACAGTGTCATCATCTATCTGACATTTAAATACATTTTTCATATCATGAAATATGTAAATGTTTCACTTAGAAAATCACCTATAAACTACTAAATCGGATATTGTGAATATGATAATAATTACCATGTATGCAAATCATTTTTATTTGAAGAAGAATGCATGTTACTTTTCGTTCATTTGTTAAATGTTTTTTTTATTTTATTTATTTATTTATTATTCAAATTACTATAAAAGATTTTGTTTTAATTTTCCATATAAGTATAATATTTGTTTTCCTTAGCTTGGTGCGTGTGTTTCTTGGTTAAGACAATGTGGTATACAATGTGGTTAAAGGCATGCGAATTCCTTTTGTTGTACATTGACTATTCAAGTAAAGTGACTGTTTTGAGTTCGTTACCATATTTCCCACTAGTGGTGCCTTTTTTGACGGACTGAAAGTACAGATTAAATACATTTTCTTGTTTAGAATATCAGTGTCTGAGTAGCCATTGTGTTTTTGGTTCCACTACTGTTTGTAATTACTTAAAGGGACATTCCCGAGTTTGCTGCATTGTAATATGTTTTCGACTAATAAAATATTTCTACGATTAAACATACATATTAAATATATTTTCTCGTTTAGAATATCAATGTCTGTATATTCAATGTGTTTCTGGTCGTCTTAATATTTGCAAGAAGCCCAAACTGGATTTTAGGAAATAAAATGAAATTTAACCTTAGTACAAATATTAGAACGATCAAAAACACTGTTTCATATACAGCCACCAATATTTTATGCAGAAACATATATGTGATATGTAATTACAATCGTTACAAAATCTCTGTTAGTCGATAACATCTTAAAAATTGCAGCAAAATCAGGAATGTCCCTTTAAGCTTCATTTCAGTTCCAAATATATGTGTAAGTATAACGTTTTCGCATGTACGAAATTATTTGAAGGTAAAATCTAGTTTAGGCTACTACTATAGAGATTAGAACGATCAGAAACATATTACATATACAACTATGGATATTTTGAACAAAAAAGAAGTGTATTTAATATGCAATTGTAAACATTAAAAGGATGGCTGTAGTCAAAAATACATTACGATGTAATGGTAGCAAACTCTCTTAGTCTCTCAAGTATCTTCAGAACTCCACTACATTTAAAGGGATATTCCTGAGTTTGCTGCAATTTTAAAGATGTTATCGACTAACAGAGATTTTCTGACGTCTGTAAGTACATATCAAATATATTTTTCTGCATACAATATTAGTGGCTGTATATTAAACGTGTTTTTGATCGTTCTAGTATTTGTACTAGATTAAATTTCATTTTATTTCCTAAAAAAGATTTTTTCGTACGTACGAAATTATCTGAAGACAAAATCCAGTTTGGGCTTCTTATAAATATTAATACGACCAGAAACACATTGAATATACAGACACTGATGTTCCAAACAAGAAAATATATTTAATATTTAAGTTTAATCGTAGAAATATTTTATTAGTCGGAAACATCTTACAATGCAGCAAACTCAGGAATGTTCCTTTAAAGTAATTAAATGCGTCATTGCCTTTACAGAAACAAAATGGCGGGAGTAATTGCGATGCCTATCCCGCAATATCCGCCTCAGCTGACAGCGCCAATCCCACTATACCCCTGGCAGCAACTTCCGCTTCCGTCGCCATGTGGAATGTGTGACGCAGAATCGAGCATACAGTGCATTTCCGCCACTGACATCACCGTCAACGCCTGGTACTCTTGTTGGAACCCCTCCTCAGAATGTACAACACAACTGATGACATCAGCAATTGATCTGTCTACGTCATCGAAATCGACGCAGTTGACTAACATCCAGCACAGAGGATATACAGGTAAGTCAATATTCCAATTTTTTTTTTTTTTATTATTATTATATAATGGCTCTATATGTAGTGATTTACAGGAACTGAACGGCATAATCTGTGTAGTTGAAAATAATGAGCATGTGATTTTTTGAGGTCTGAGACTGCAGTAAAATAAAGTTGAATTATAGGTTAGTCTCCTAAATATGCTATTTTGGCGCCTAAAAACATAGAAGTAGGTGCCATCTGGCTCCTGGACAGAAAAGTTAAAGTAAAAGGCTGAGTTATCAATGTGGGTCAGGGTTGATCCCAAAATCATTTGGTTTTTATGGTAGTTGATGAAAAATATACACTAAACATACCAACAAGGATTAATAAAAGTATGGCCCGTATCGTCCTGGGAAGTGGCAATCTTCTGCCTCATGGGTATTGTGAAATTACTCCTTTGACTCTGATTTGTGTCTATTTTTACGATTTTGAAAATTTCAATGATTTTTGTCGTTCAGAGATCAATTTCACAAAACACCGTAAACATAGTTTTTCACGTAAACGTAAATCTACGTCTAATATAAACCATAATTCATATTACTACTAAGTACAACTTATAATATATTCTGAAGTGTACATATTTCATAGTCTTTCGTCCTTACATACTCCGTATTCCATAATGATATAATGTTCTGCATGAAATGGATGCCAAACACAAGTAAACAGGTATAACTGCTACTCGCAGACGTAACCTTATGACATTTTGTGAAAATCGTTCGTGATTTGTCACAAATTTACGATTCGATCTAGCCCGAGCAGGCTACTCTGCCGTTCGAGAGCTAGACGGACATTTGAATGGTTATGAATATAACCATCGTAAGATCCGTGTAGGTGTCGAACGGTAGAGTACTCGGGCTAGATACGATCGCACGAGACAAATCGTTTCTACAAATCCCGCCGTGATGACGCGCCTTAATACTGCATACCTGCCTGCGCGATATACAGTGGGGCTTTTAATATACAATCAATTAATAACACGTATGACCCGGGTGACCCTGTCAGTGTGTCGGTGGTTGTTTTCAAACTGGAACTCAGCTCCTGGGAACCCAGAGTTCGCGTGAGTACTGGAATGACATACCCTCGAACCGGAGTAGTTCGCCCGAGTGCTGTAATAACATAGCCTCGAACCAGAGTGTTTCAAGTGAATCTAAATGACAACCGGGGTTATTTTTTATAATTCTTCTTCAATACTTGACCTCGATATATCAGACCTTGGTAAGCTACCTGAAAACAATTACGATCGATTACAGACATGTTGATTTCCCTGTCATCTCGAAAACCAACTACTAGTTTTTAAAGGCGCAGTACCGGGAATGGCTCACTAATACAGTAGGAAGGAAATGTTTTATTTAACGACGCACTCAACACATTTTATTTACGGTTATATGGCGTCAGACATACGGTTAAGGACCACACAGATATATAGAGAGAGGAAACCCGCTATCGCCACTTCATGGGCTACTCTTTTCGATTAGCAGCAAGGGATCTTTTATATGCACCATCCCACAGACAGGATAGTACACACCACGGCCTTTGATATGCCAGTCGTGGTGCACTGGCTAGTTTTTAAAGGCGCAGTACCGGGAATGATTTACTAATACAGTAGGAAGGAAATGTTTTATTTAATGACACACTCAACATATTTTATTGACGTTATATGGCGTCAGACATATGATTAACGAACACACAGATATTGAGAAAGGAAACCCGCTGTCGCCACTTCATGGGCTACTCTTTTCGATTAGCAGCAAGGGATCTTTTATATGCACCATTCCACAGACAGGACAGTACACACCACGGTCTTTGTTACATCAGTTGTCGAGCATTGGCTGGAATGAGAAATAGCCCAATGGGACCATCGACGAGGATCGATCCTAAACCGACCGCACATCAAGCGAGCGCTTTACCACTGGGGCTACGCCCTGCCTCTTAATACAGTAGGAGCCAATTTTACAAAACATCGTGGGCCGAAGTTTAAAAAAAGTCTACTTATGTCTTACACGCGTGTAACTATATGTACATATATTTACAACGCTTAAAGCTGCAGTCCCTGGAATATTTTTATTAGTTAAGCATTTAGAACAGAAAATCCAATTACTCTATATTACGTTTGGTGCATATAAGACGCAGCACTCCGCATTGGTTCCACTACGCTGGCGTATCCAAGTCAAAAACAAACCAGGCTAGACTAAACAAAACAGGCTAAACAAAACAAAACGGGCTTCGTAAATTCAGCCCCATAAATTTACGTCTGCGATTATCGGTTATACCTGTCATACGTTTACACGTGTTTGACATCTATTTCACGCAGACAATTACACCAATACGGAAGATAGAGCATAAAATATGTGTAGTTATTAATCATCTGCTATTGGATGTCAAACATTTGCTAATATTTGACTTGTAGTCTTAGAGGAAACCCGCTACATTTTTCCATTAGCAGCAAGGGATCTTTAATGTGCACTTTCCCCACATACATGACAGAACATATTACGGCTTTTGATATACCAGACGTGGCGCACAGGTTGGGACCAAAAACAACAAATAAAAACCAGTCAAGAATGGGTCCACTGAGGTGGTTCGATCCTACGACGCAAACACCTCAGGCGACTAAGCTCAATCCCGCCACCGGCCTTATAAAATTTACAGTTTGTCTTGTTTAACGACACCACTAGAGCACATTGACTTATTAATCATCGGCTATTGGTTGTCAAACATTTGATAATTTCTGCCTTATAGTCTTAGAAGAAACCCGCAACATTTTTCCATTAGCAGCAAGGATCTTGTTTGTGCACTCTCCCTCAGAAAAGACAGCACATACCACGATCTTTGATATGCCAGCCGTAGTGCACAGATTGGAACGAAAAAAGAAAAATCCAATCACAGAATGGGTCCACTGAGGTGGTTCGATCCTACGACGCAAGCATGTCTACTGACTTAGATAGATAACGCCCGGGCCTTATGAATAATCTCCTTACATGTACACTTGCATCAATACAATTAATTAATCTGTAGAGTTGTCAAAAAATATGTCTCCTGTTTATTTCAGACTTTTCTTCAAAACCTAAGTTTAAGCGAGAGCCTCGCTTTGATTTCGCTCATCTAGCGAAATCCGTTTCCGAAGAGAATGACGGGAAATATTCCACATCACATGACCGGAACCAGGAGGCGCAGATTATCAGTCACGTGACAGTGCACTTCAACCAACTAAGGTATCAGTTGCTATCAGTTGACTAAGTAAAACTATTTTTAACTTCAGTAATGATCTAAGAGTTTTGCCTTGTCGGTAGTACACATGACTCATTTCCATAAGTACTCAATTACTTTAAAATCGGCCTCGGTGGTGTCGTGGTTAAGCCATCGCACATACGACTGGTAGGTACTGGGATCGCATCTCGTAACCGGCTCCCACCCAGAGCGAGTTTTAATGACTCAATGTGTAGATGTAAGGCCAATACACCCTCTTCTCTCTCACTGCCCGCTAACTACTAACTACTAGCCCACTGTCCTGGACAGACAGCCCAGATAGCTGAGGTATGTGTCCAGGACAGCGTGCTTGAACCTTAATTGGACATAAGCACGAAAATAAGTTGAAATGAAATTACTTTAAGTTTTAACAGATGTTTACTCCAAATTAAATGATGTAATAGCCGTCCTCCATTTAATTGGGTTACAAATGATTGACATTTTTGTTTGTTCGTAGATTTTCCGAGTACCAACAATTACCAGGAAGATTCTGCCCTGCAGTGATAAAGAAGACACGAAGACACGGACCACGGTAAGAAACCCGCTCCTCAGCCATATTTGAACGAGAACGTTATAAATTTATACTCAGAGAAAGAAATAAGGGAACACTTTACTTCGCATTGTAGACTAAATATATTTCAGTCTCTATAAGCGTCGTAAAGTCTGTATCAACTGCAAACGTATCATGTGAGATTGAATGTCAGTAATGTGAGATTGATTGTCAGTAATTTGAGATTGAATGTGAGTAATGTGGAACTGAATGCCAGTAATGTGAGATTGAATGTCAGTAATGTGAGATTGAATGCAGTAATGTGAGATTGAATGCAGTAATGTGGAACTGAATACCAGTAATGTGAGATTGAATGTCAGTAATGTGAGATTGATTGTCAGTAATGTGAAATTGAATGTGAGTAATGTGAGATTGAATGTGAGTAATGTGAGATTGAATGCCAGTAATGTGAGATTGAATGTCAGTAATGTGGTACTGAATGCCAGTAATGTGAGATTGAATGTCAGTAATGTGGGATTGAATGTCAGTAATGTGAGACTGAATGCCAGTAATGTGAGATTGAATGTCAGTAATGTGAGATTGAATGTGAGTAATGTGGGATTGAATGCCAGTAATGTGAGATTGAATGCCAGTAATGTGAGACTGAATGTCAGTAATGTGGGACTGAATGCCAGTAATGTGAGACTGAATGCCAGTAATGTGAGATTGAATGTCAGTAATGTGAGCTTGAATGTCAGTAATATGAGATTGATTGTCAGTAATGTGAGATTGAATGTCAGTAATATGGTTAACTTCCTGTCATACTGGATGAGTGGGTTGGTTGCAGTCATCCTTTCCTGTTAGTGTTGGCGTGATTCATTATTTCTTTCCATCAGTATAATTATATTGATGTGTATTATTATATGCCCAATTCAGTTATAAATATTTTGCAAAAGTAGAAGAGCAAAATGATATTTCAAGTATTGTCATATGCTAGTAGCGGATCCAGGGGAAGGTCTAGGGGTCCGGACCCCCCCCCCCCCCCCCCTTTTTGAAAACCGACCATAACCTTTATGGGGAAACGTGACTATATCAACTGTTCTGTGTAAAAGGAGAGATCAGTCATCACATTTGGACCCCTCTCCTTTCTTTAAGAAATCTTGCATCCGCGCCTGTATACCCTGTTCAATAAAACATATTTTGTAATGGTAAAAAAAAAATCAAAATGATATTTCAAGTACTGTTATATACATTCTTCGATAAAAAAAACCCCACAAAAAAACATTTTGCAATAGTAGAAAAACAGCATTATATTTCAATTATTGTTATATACCCTGTTCAATAATTAAAAACAAGTGCAATTTGGAAACATGTACCTTTAAATATTTCAGGACGAAGAAAGAATTTATCTGCAAATTTTGCAGCCGACATTTCACGAAGTCGTACAACTTGCTAATTCACGAACGGACACACACGGACGAACGCCCGTACAGCTGTGACATCTGCGGCAAGGCGTTCAGAAGACAGGACCACCTCAGAGACCACAAGTGAGTACATGTATTTTAAAAAACGCACATATCTCTCAGAAGTAACGACTATGTAGATGAGCTCTAGTCTACATTTTTAAAGGCGCAGACCCTAGTTTTAACATGTAAAAAATGGACACTAAGTTTAGTTAATTTACAAACCTGAAACTCATTTGGATAAAGTTATAATAGAGTGAAAGAAGAGTCTGTGACGTAAAAACAGGATATATCCTTAAAAATAGACTAGAACTCGAATCAATACACCGCTACTTCTCAGACGCACGTGCGTTTTTAAAAATATGAAAAATGCAATTTTTGGTACTACAAACACGAGGATGACCAGAAACACTTCGGTTCTACGGAAATGGATAATCTAAAGAATAAAATATAAGTAATGGTTAATTTCTGTGATCGTAAACGGCTCATAAAAACTAGGGTCTGTCCCTTTAATAACCTCTAAGAAGTAACGGTTATGCAAACAAACTCTAGTCTACTTTTAAAGAGTTTAAAGTTACCGTAGTTAATAATGTTAAGTTTTGTTTTGTTTAACGACACCACTGGAGCACATCAGCTATTGGATGTCAAACGTTTGGTAATTTTTTTCTTTTAAACAATATATTTATCTCCCTTGATGCGCAGTCAGTTTGGGGGTCATTGGCTATTTCTCGTTTCAGTGCACCACGACTGGTATATCAAAGGCCGTGGTATGTGCTATCCTGTCTGTGGGATGTGTGACACCCAGTAGCCAATGATTAATAAATCAATGTGCTCTAGTGGTGTCGTTGAACAAAACAAACTTTAACAATATATATATTAACATCTGGTTGGGATTGGTTGTGATGGATACAAGTGTAAACAGGGGTTCTGTGAAAAAAAACAAAAAAACAAAACAAACAAAAACAAACAAAAAACCAGTGTATTTTACATTCACCTAAAAAAAAGCAAATCTGGTTGGGATGGATTAAAAAATAATAATCAGAGATTGTGTCCACTGAGGTGATTCGATCCTTTGGCGCAAGTACCTGAGTCGAGTGCTCTATCGATTGAGTGAGATCCCACAAATGTGTGCTTTAGCACATACATACATTTACAAATGGTTTGTTTATTCTCGTACAGGTATAAGGGCGGGGCGTAGCCCAGTGGTAAAAGCGTTCGGTTGATGCGCGGTCGGTCTGGGATCGATCCCCGTCGGTGGGCCAATTGGGCTATTTCTCGTTCCAGCCAATGCACCACGACTGGAATATCAAAGGCCGTAGCATGTACTACCTTGTCTGTGGGATAGCTGCCAATTGAAAAATAGTAGCCCATGTAGTGGCGTCAGCGGGTTTCCTCTCTCTCAGAGTTTTTGACACTGACATTTAAGCATTGTAATTCGGCCCATACCAGACGCGTAGGAACGATATCTGGAGTGGGGTGGCAGTGGGGGGCTGGCAATCCCTCTCTCTCTCTCTCTCTCTCCTCTCTCTCGCTCAACCCTCTAGTGGAGGCTAGGAGGGGCCCCAAACTCCTCTCTCTCTCTCTCTCCTCTCTCGCCATCTCACCTCTCTCCTCTCTCTCCTCCCTCTCTCGCCTCTCCTCGTCCCTCTCTCTCTCTCTCTCTTCTCTCTCTCTCTCTCTCTCTCTCCTCTCTCCCTCTCTCTCTCTCTCCCTCCCTCTCTCCCGCCTCTCCCTCCTCTCTCTCTCTCTCTCTCTCTCTCTCTCTCTCTCTCTCTCTCTCTCTCCTCTCTCGGCTCTCTCTCTCTCTCTCTCTCACCTCTCTCTCTGTGTGTGTGTGGTCCTTAACTATATGTCTGACGCCATATAATTGTAAATAAAATGTGTTGAGTGCGTCGTTAAATAAAACATTTGTTTCTTTCGTACAGGTACATTCATTCTAAGGAGAAACCTTTCAAATGCGTCGAGTGTGGGAAGGGATTCTGCCAGTCGAGAACTCTCGCGGTACACAAGGCCTTACACTCACAGGTGAGTAACTACCAGTTATAGTGCACGACACGAAGAACGGCATATTAAGCAAACAAACAAAGAAGAAAACGTCTGTCACAAATTATAGATCTTAAAGGGACATTCCCGAGTTTGCTGCAATTTTTAAGATGTTATCGACTAACAGACTTTTTAACGATTGTAATTGCATATGTCAAATATATTTTTCTGCGTGATATATTAGTGGCTGTATATTAAACGTGTTTCTGATCGTTCTAATATTTGTACTAGGTTAAATTTCATTTTATTTCCTAAAATAAAAATCCAGTGTGGTCTTCTTACATATATTAAGACGACCAGAAACACATTGAATATACAGATAATGATATTCTAAACAAGAAAATATATTTAATATGTAAGGTTAATCGTAAAAATATTTTATTAGTCGGAAACATCTTACAATGTTGCAAACTCAGGAATGTCCCTTTAACAAGAGGAATTGCTCAGAAAAGAAAGGAAAGAAAGAAAGAATTACTCAGAAAAAGGAAAAGAATAAGGAAAAAAAGAAAGAAAGAAAGAAAGAAAAGAAGAAGAAGAAGAAAATACGAAGCAACTCCACCCACACTCTCACAACTCCACCCACACCCTCACAACTCCACCCACACCCTCACAACTCCACCCACACCCTCACTTCACCAACCAAAACAAATCCCCACAAAAAACAAAAACAAACACTCCACTCCTCAAAAACAAAATAATAATAATAATAATAATAATAATAATAATAATAATAATAAAATTAAAAGAAGGAAAGAAGGAAATATTTTATTTAACGACACACTCAACATAACGAACAAAAACAACAACATCACCAACAACAACAATAATAACAAATAAAAAACAAGAAGATTTTTTAAAAACGCAACAAAAAAACTATAGTGTAAGACACGAAGAATGTGGCAGTATAAGCTCGTAAACTATGCCAATCCACAAGCTGTTACGTTCACAGGTAAATACTTACCAATTACAGTGCGCGACACGACGAACAACACAATTAAAACATAAACTATAGCGCACCAAGAATGACACAATAAAACACTTTCAGCTACAGTGCACGACACGAGGAATGACAGTTAAAAAAAGGATCAAAAGGTATAATGCACGACACAAAAAATGACTCAATGAAACCAAAAAAACAACAAACCCGAACAACAACCCCCCCCCCATAAAAATCAAACCCAAACTAACAAACAAAACAAACAAACAAACAAAAAACACAACAAACCAAAAAACATGTGCTTAACGACACCACTAGAGCACATTGATTTATTAATAATCGGCTATTGGATGTCAAACATTAGATAATTTAGACATATAGTCTTAAGAGAGGAAACCCGCTAAATTTTTTCATTAGTAGCAAAGGATCCCACAGACAGGATAGCACTTACCACAGTCTTTGATATGCCAGTCGTGGTGCACTAGCTGGAACGAGAAATAGCCCAATGGGCCCATCGACGTGGATCGATCCCTGACCGAGTGGGACGAACTATAGCTGTACTACATTTTGCTGTTCCATCGTTTATTTTCGGGGCGGGGCGTAGCTCATTGGTACAGATCTCGCCCGATGCGCGATCTATCTAGGATCAATCCCCGTCGGTGGGCCCATTGGGCAATTTCTCGTTCTAGCCAGTGCTCCACAACTGGTGTAACAAAGGCCGCGGTGTATACTATCCTGTCTGTGGGATGGTGCATATCAAATATTTAACTGGAGACTAGGAGTTGGAATTATAATGAAATGTACGACATCCAATAGCTGATGAATATGAAAACAATTTGCTCTAGTGGTGTTGTTAAACAAAACAAACTTGCTGCTAATCGGAAAGAGTAGCCCATGAAGTGGCGACAGCGGGTTTCCTCTCTCAATATATTTGTGGTCCTTAATCATATGCCCGACGCCATATAGCCGTAAATAAAATGTGTTGAGTGCGTCGTTAAATAAAACATTTCCATTTCCTTCATTTATTTCCAGGCGCCTAATATCAATCGAGGGAGGACTTTATCGAAGACATCTGCGAAAAATACCACCTGCCCCAAGAACCCATGACGTCATCAATATGTGTGTACTGTTTTGCTCAACTGTTATAAATGATATTAGCGCATCTAAAAACCATTGAAATGACTGTTGGTGTAAACCAATGAAGCAACGATATTTTCTGTAAACTAGGAAAAAACTTTTTAATAATCTGTGAACCAGTGAACGCTGTTGTCTAAACCGGCAAAACGTTTGCAGGAAACAAAATGAACCAATGAACGTCATTGTCTTTAAACTGGTGATACGTTTACAGATGTAATGCACCAATAAATGCTGTTGTCTTTTAAACTGGTAATACGTTTAAATGACAAAATGCACCAATGAACGGTGCTGTTTTTAAACTAGTAAAACGTTTAAAGGGAACAATGAACCAATGAGCACTGTCGACTTTAAACTTGAAAAATAGTGTGGAGAACTGAAACCAGACAGGATTCAGCACCAATAGCCACGAACTTAATAATACAGGTTACACGCCATCATTTATTTTTACATGTATTTTTTCTTCAGAATAACTTCTGTGAAAAATACAATATCGAGAGGACTACATAACTACAATTGTTGAAAAAAAAAGAAACCCAGCCGCTTGATACATACCAAACACAAAATCAATACAGGTTGAATTTGAATTATCTACCCTTAAATGGACAGACCCTAGTTTTTAAACACTAAGACATATTTGTCACTATTAGAGCCGTTTATGATCACTGAAATTAAACATTACTTATATTTTATTGTTTAAATTATTCATTTCCGTACAACCGAAGTGTTTCTGGTCATCCTGGTGTTTCTAACACCACAAAATGTATTTTACATATTTTTTAAAACGCACGTGCGGTTGAGAAGTAACGGTTACGGAGTCGCGTTTTAGTCTCTCTTTTTTTATGGTATTTCAACGTCACAGACACTTGTTTCGCTCTGTTGTATCCAAATGTGTTACAGGTTTGTAAATTAACCAAACTTGGTGTCCATTTTTACGAGTTGAAACTAGGGTCTAGGTGAAAAACATGCCTTAGTGTTTAAAAACTAGGACCGGCCTCGGTGGCGTCGTGGCAGGTCATCGGTCTACAGGCTGGTAGGTACTGGGTTCGGATCCCAGTCGAGGCATGGAATTTTTAATCCAGGTACCGACTCCAAACCCTGAGTGAGTGTTCTGCAAGGCTCAATGGGTAGGTGTAAACCACTTGCACCGACCAGTGATCCATAACTGGTTCAACAAAGGCCATGGTTTGTGCTATCCTGCCTGTGGGAAGCGCAAATAAAAGATCCCTTGCTGTCTGTCGTAAAAGAGTAGCCTATGTGGCGACAGCGGGTTTCCTCTAAAAAAATCTGTGTGGTCCTTAACCATATGTCTGACGCCATATAACCGTAAATAAAATGTGTTGAGTGCGTCGTTAAATAAAACACTTCTTTTTTTTCTTTTTTTTTTAAACTAGGATCTGTCCCGTTAAACAAAAGTATTGCCTAATTTTGCAGATATCAATCTAATTAAAATTGGCTCCACTATTACATGTGGATCTAACACCAGCCAGTTGGAGCTCATGTCCACCCAATCTAATTAAAATTGGCTCCACTATTACATGTGGATCTAACAGCAGCCAGTTGGAGCTCATGTCCACCCAATCTAATTAAAATTGGCTCCACTATTACATGTGGATCTAACAGCAGCCAGTTGGAGCTCATGTCCACCCAATCTAATTAAAATTGGCTCCACTATTACATGTGGATCTAACAGCAGCCAGTTGGAGCTCATGTCCACCCAATCTAATTAAAATTGACTCCACTATTACATGTGGATCTAACACCAGCCAGTTGGAGCTCATGTCCACCCAATCTAATTAAAATTGGCTCCACTATTACATGTGGATCTAACACCAGCCAGTTGGAGCTCATGTCCACCCAATCTAATTAAAATTGACTCCACTATTACATGTGGATCTAACACCAGCCAGTTGGAGCTCATGTCCACCCAATCTAATTAAAATTGGCTCCACTATTACATGTGGATCTAACACCAGCCAGTTGGAGCTCATGTCCACCCAATCTAATTAAAATTGGCTCCACTATTACATGTGGATCTAACAGCAGCCAGTTGGAGCTCATGTCCACCCAATCTAATTAAAATTGACTCCACTATTACATGTGGATCTAACACCAGCCAGTTGGAGCTCATGTCCACCCAATCTAATTAAAATTGGCTCCACTATTACATGTGGATCTAACACCAGCCAGTTGGAGCTCATGTCCACCCAATCTAATTAAAATTGACTCCACTATTACATGTGGATCTAACACCAGCCAGTTGGAGCTCATGTCCACCCAATCTAATTAAAATTGGCTCCACTATTACATGTGGATCTAACACCAGCCAGTTGGAGCTCATGTCCACCCAATCTAATTAAAATTGGCTCCACTATTACATGTGGATCTAACAGCAGCCAGTTGGAGCTCATGTCCACCCAATCTAATTAAAATTGGCTCCACTATTACATGTGGATCTAACACCAGCCAGTTGGAGCTCATGTCCACCCAATCTAATTAAAATTGGCTCCACTATTACATGTGGATCTAACAGCAGCCAGTTGGAGCTCATGTCCACCCAATCTAATTAAAATTGGCTCCACTATTACATGTGGATCTAACAGCAGCCAGTTGGAGCTCATGTCCACCCAATCTAATTAAAATTAGCTCCACTATTACATGCGGATCTAACACCAGCCAATTGGAGCTTATGTTCACCAATCAAAACCTTACTTGCAGAATCCTGGCAGTGATTTTAAAAATAATTTGAAAACATTCCGAATTATCCTGAGGGTATACGACATGTTTCGTGTGAATTTCGAATGCCTTAAAACATGTTTTATTTTATAAAATAAATAATTTGTAATGTAAAACTGAAGACTGATTTAGTTAAGGTTTTTTTTATAAATAAATAAATACTTTTTAATGTAAAATTGAAGACTGATAACCCACCCCGTACGTATTAGTATGGTTCGCTGTATTGCGGCCACTAAAATAGACTCGCCCGATATTTTTATAATTTGTATGCTACCAAATAACGTTATAAAAGGCGAAGTGTGATTGGTCAATATTTAAATTATTATTTACAGACGAAATGGTTACCTGGACATTAGGGACTACGCAGTGTTGTTAGTTTTAAATCACTGGCAGGATTCTGCAAGTAAGGTTTTGATTGGTGGACATGAGCTCCATCTGGCTGGTGTTAGATCCACATGTAATAGTGGAGCTAATTTTAATTAGATTGTGCAGATATATAACTATACCGAACATGTAAAGCTTTATTTCATGTTTTATATTTATTTTTAATGATTTGTCTATTTTATAAGCCATTGAACATAAGATATAAATATAAAATAGATAAATCATTTGCAACATACTATATGCACAGTTAACATTTAGTAATAAAAATAACAAGTATCTTCAGACTAATGGGATATTTATATACTAAAACAGTCAGCTCACTTGTAATCATCAAAGAAAGATTTGAAAATGCATTTCAGTATTTTTAAAACACATTTTTAAATGAAAACATATATTCTAAATCTGGCTATAACTCTAGACACAATAAGCACATTGATTTATTAATCATCGGCTATTGGATGTCAAACATTTGGTAATTTTGAAATATGGTCTTAGAGAGGAAACTCGCTACATTTTTCCATTAGTAGCAAGGGATCTTTTATATGCACCATCCCACAGACAGGATAACATACGCTTTTGATATACCAGTCGTGGTGCACTGGCTGGAACGAGAAATAGCCCAATGGGCCCACCGACGGGGATTGACCCCAAACCGACCGAGCGAGCGTTTTACCACTGGGCTAGGTCCCGCACCTAATCAGAAAGAAGTAGGTGTAGTGATCTTACACCTACTCATTGAATCATTAAATTCGTTCTGGGTGGGAGTTGTTACCGGGTTGCGAACCCAGTACCCACCAGCCTTGAGTCCGATGGTTTAACCACGACACCACCGAAGCCAGTAGCATGCCTATTCACGCATTTCTAAAACTGCAATGTTTTAGCGCAAGACGATAGTGCTATCTGAGGGGTGTTCAGGAGAGCCAACGCTTGGCGTCGTTCGATAGACTGGTTTTTACTCCTAATGTTAAAGTAATTTGATGTGATGAAACACGATGGTACCAGTCAAACCGTCCGCGGGCACTCGCCCTCCTGAACACTCAACTTTTAGCAGAGAAAACATACATACAGATTTAGAAAATAATAATTTAAGTTGTAGTTGCGTTCTTTTTATCATTACTAAAATATGTTATGTTCTGGATTCTTACGTTTACTGTTAGCATAATTATGAATTTTTAGTGCAGGCAGTTTAGTTGTTTATGTTCGTTTTGTTTAGAATAGCTTTTTAACACACTACTATATAGTTGTTTATATATGTATACATACAGACATTCCTGTAATGTTAATAGGTAGATTAGTTTTTGTGTACAGTGTTGATAAAGTATCAAGGAAAACAGTATGATGTTATGTTAGTATCAGACTACCAACTGCCAGCAAAAGGTTGGCCAACTGTCCAGTTGCTAGTCTGACCGCTGTTATAATTCGATTCTCGTCGTATACAACTACGACAGATTAGTTGTTAATCTGAGTTCACCCGTCGTAAATTGGCAGTTGGGGAAATTACAACGCAACCATCGAGTTGGCCAACTTCGTCGTGGCAGTTGACAGTCAGACACTAGCAATAATAAAGTTGTATTAGCAACAAGACTCTATGTTTTACAATGCTAAGATGACGACTCCCCATAGTTTCTTTAAATATTTTGCAAATTGGGTTTTCCTTTTGTATTTTTCGGTTAAATCGTCGCTAAAGGCAAACACAATCATTGATAATAACTAGCTACATTAATTAATTTATGACTAAAATTAAACAGTGTTTTAAAAACGCTAAATAGGCCTACGTCGTTTGGCGGATACAGAGGGATGTCACAGAGGTCCAGTTAACATCATTGCCCGTTTGAAGTGCCCTTTTTAATGACGTTGAGTGTGTCACTTTAATATATACAACTCTAAAGTGCATGGACCTAGCTTCCATATACGCAGATACGCAACTGCGTACCACCTGAGATTACAAATATATATTTTTTATTATTAAAATATATGATGCAAATGCGCGTATGCTCTATGCTAATAGCGTTTTATTCCATCGCCGAAAACGTCTGCGTACCACATGAAAATCCCAAGCTAGGCCTTTAAATTGTCCCGGAAATGCATCTCTGAGTATCTTTATTTCAAATCTTTCTGGAGAGCATGACACCCCTTTACAAAATCGTGGATCCGTCCAGGTACATCACGGTCTTTTCCATAATTGGGTGGGTTTTTTTTTTTGGCAAAGCATTCAAAACCCTCCCCATACACCCGAGCTCGAGTAACCTCTAGCGCGCCCCCTTGTTTATATATAAAAACAAAGGGATGGGCTAGAGGTCACCCGAGCTATTTGTACCCTAAAACCGACATGTAGCTGTAAGCAGTCCCAGAGTTAAAAGATATTTCCATTCAGTTTATAGAAAGTAATTTTGTTTACGAACGAACACATACAAATAATATGGTAAAGCATGGTTTAACAAACAACATTTATTCTTCAATACTATGTAATTAATTTAATAACATACGGTAAAACGAGAAAATTCAGTTTTAATCATTCTACTTTTATTTTATTTTTAAAATTCAAATATTTTATTTTATTTTCATGTTGTTCATTTTACAAACAATTGGTTGTAATAGTAGCAGTATATTTTAACACTACAACCGACCAAACACTTCGGTTGATTCCGGAATGACTAAAAACCGAAATCAGCCAATGAGTTTTGTTCGTGCATTTATAAATGACGTCATGCTGGATAAATTTAAAGTAGAAATGATTTCATTAGCTAAAGGCTCGGTGACTAATGTATATATTATGTTAATATGTATGTATATAGTATTGTACTGCTTCATTCATTACATACACGTAGTGGTAACGTATTTTGCTCATTCGCTCGGTTGTGATCTACAACAAAAATGTTGTGCTGTCTTTGTGTGTGCTGTAGTTAGATTTACATAATTAATTAATGACTGAGGTTTATTGCTATTTTTTGATATTCAACCCTAAAACCAGTGAATTATAGTGCTATTACAGTTGTTAGTTTTTCTTTTTATATCTACACTGTGCCTTACACCTTAAAGAGACATTCCTGAGTTTGCTGCATTGTAAGATGTTTCCGACTAATAAAATAGTTCTACGATTAAACTTACATATTAAATATATTTTCTTGTTTAGAATATCAGTGTCTGTATATTTAATGTGTTTCTGGTCGTCTTAATATAATTTTGTTAGAAGCCCAAATTAGATTTTGTCTTCGAATAATTTCGTACGTACGAAACAAAAAACATATTTTATGCAGACAAATATACTTACGTATTAAACATATTTTCTTGTTCAGAATATCAGTGTCTCTATATTCAATGTGTCTCTGGTCGTCTTAATATTTGTAAGAAGCTCAAACTGGATTTTGTCTTCAAATAATTTCGTACGTACGAAAACATATATTTTAGGAACTAAAATGAAAGTTAACCTAACACAAATATTAGAACGATCAGAAACACGTTTCATATACAGCCACTAATATTTTATGCAGAAAAATGTATTTGATATGTAATTACAATCGTTAAAAAGTCTTCGTCAGTCGATAACATCTTTAAAATGGCAGCAAACTCGGGAATGCCCCTTTAATGAGCTGTTAACGTCTTTTTTTTAGCTCGAAGGTCAAGTCATGGTACCACAAAAAATATATGAAAGCAAAAACTGGCTTGAAGAGGGAAGCCGTTTTTATGCAGGGCTCACGCTGTCGTTCGCATTTTCCTGTCCTGGACGGAGGAGCCCATGACAGGCGTGCGCTATAACAGCTTGTTGTGTATTGACATATTTTATTATACAAAACACAAAAGGATCGGACATAAGTTTATCGCCAATTGTTCTAAATGTGCACATAAAACCCTATGACTTCACCTGACCTGACCTAACCTGTCGTTCGCAAAAATCGCTAATTGCGAAAAATAATAAAACTTTGCGAGCCCGTGCTATACAATGTGATACTTAAAGGGTGCCTTAAGTCAGGTCAGGTCAGCTCATAGGTTTTAACTGCACATTCAGAACACGCTGTTGTAGCACACGTCTGTCGCCAGCTCCTTCGTCCAGAAGGTTAAAATAGGTTTTAAATAAAATGCCATCCATTACCCATTATGGCGTTTATTTGTAAATAAAATGCCATCTATTACCCATTATGGCGTTTATTTGTATTACTGTGTGATGTACTAGTAGTGCACAAATTACAATAAACAAAATTGAAAATACCAATGTGTTGTCCTTTTTGTCAGAGATGACCAATGGAAACACTGACATCAGTGTAAAGTTAAACTACTTTCTGTTAGAGAAGGAAGGAATGTTTTATTTAACGACGCACTCAACACATTTTATTTACGGTTATATGGCGTAAGGACCACACAGATATTGAGGGAGGAAACCCGCTGTCGCCACTTTATGGGCTACTCTTTTGGATTAGCAGCAAGGGATCTGTTATATGCATCATCCCACAGACAGGATAACATATACCACGGCCTTTGATATACCAATCGTGGTGCACTGGCTGGAGCGAGAAATAGCCTAATAGGTCCAACGACGGGGATCGATCGTAGACCGACCGCGCATCAAGCGAACGCTTTACCACTGGGCTACGTCCCGCCCTTTTGTCAGAGATGACCAATGGAAACATTGACCTCAGTGTAAAGTTAAACTCCAATCTGTCAGAGATGACCAATGGAAACATTGACCTCAGTGTAAAGTTAAACTCCAATCTGTCAGAGATGACCAATGGAAATATTGACGTCAGTGTAAAGTTGAACGGATTATTCTGAGTTGGCCAAATGGACATCTTACAATGGGAGAAAACTCAGGACAGTCCCTTTAAAGTTTATTTTGTTTAACAACACCACTAGAGCAAATTGGTTTCATATTCATCAGCTATTGGATGTCATACATTTTATAATTCCAACTCGTAGTCTCCAGTTAAACTTTGTTTTGTTTAACGACACAACTAGAACACATCGATTTATTAATCATCGTCTATTAATGTAACATTTTTGTTTAATAATTGTAACGTCTTCACAGGCTCACTACATGTTTTCCATTAGCAGCAAGAGATCTTTTATATGCATTTCCCCATAGAAGTGCAGTGTATACCACGACCTTTGATATAGCAATTGGGAAGTCACTGGCTGGAACCAGAAAAACGCAATCAGAGAATGGGTTCACCAACGGGATTCGATCCTACGCCCGAGGCACCTTAGATGAACGCTAACGAATGAGTTCAATATCGCCTCTTCTAAATGAATTAACTGTTTTATTTAACGACGCACTCAACACATTTTATTTACGGTTATATGGCGTCGGACACATGGTTAAGGATCACACAGATATTGAGGGAGGAAACCCGCTGTTGCCACTCCATGGGCTATTCTTTTCGATTAGCGGCAGGGGATCTTTTATATGCATCATCCCACAAACATGATAGTACATACCACGGCCTTTGTTACACCAGTCGTAGAGCACTGTCTGAAACGAGAAATAGCCAAATGGGCCCACCGACGGGGATCGATCACAAACCGACCGCGCATCAAGCGAGCGCTTTACCACTGGACTACTCCTCTTCTGTTACAGATGACATTGACAAACAATGACATAGATTTATTATCAGTCATAAGGGGAAACATTTTTATTTAACGACATCCTAGTCCACTGCATTAAAACAAAATGCGGCAACAGACACACAAAAAACAAACAAACAAACAATTAAGTTCTGAAACCCCCATACAAAACAACATCAGCACACACACACAGTCAAACTAAGTTAAAGTTTGTTTTGTTTAACGACACCACTAGAACACGTTGATTCATTAATCATCGGCTATTGGATGTCAAACATTTGGCAATTTTGACATATTGTCTCAGAGGGGGGAGCTAGCGGAGATGGTGGGCGCAAAGCAAAGTGTCTGGAGGTCGGTGAAGGGGTATGCTCCGCGTAAAATGTTGAAAATTAGATGTCCTGAAATGCAATTTCCTATATTTTACAAGTCCAGTTCATCTCTACCTTAATATTTACTACCAATCAAAGGTCTGATTGAGACATATTGCAGTTTGTGTGTTTGGGGGGGGGGGGGGGGGGGGGTGTAGTAGCCTTGCAGCAACCCATTGAGTCGTTAAAACTCTCTCTGGGTGGGAACCTGTACCGGACTCGAACCCATTACCTACCAGCTTTAAATCCGATGGCTTAACCACCGAGGCCAGTACGTGACAACGTGAACGATCTTACCACAACGCCACAAAATCAGGTGGATTTCTAAAATAGATAATACAACTATTGTATAAAAGAAAAGAAAAGAAAAAACAGCTCTGAGAAACGAAAATCGGCTATTTATCCGTAAACGAAGACAACAAACAGATGCGACCGAGCGACATTAAGCGGACACGACCATTATTCTCCCGTAGTGAAAAGTTCTACGTCTATCTCTTACAAAGGGGCACGACTACCGTTTGGCGCGCTCTGGTCTTTCTCACACCAACGTTTTATTGCATCTTCCTCCTCTGACCTTTACTAATGGTCTTGGTAGTGGAGGCTACTTGTCACGTGACCGTTTGATGTATTTACGCGCACACATCCAAGATACACCTTCGCCGAGCAGATATATATTTTTTTTTACAGCGTTCGAAAATACGATGGTCACGAAAATACATAATTCTAGAATATAAATCATCCTCGCGTAATTCTCTTAATAATAACAACATTCCTTTTACTTTAATCAATAATGTTCGTGCTTATAGAGGCTACTTGCACCTATCCATGTTACCTTTTATTTTCCGAGCAGATGCATTTTACAGTCCGAAATTCAATGGCCACGAAAATACATCATTCCTGAATAATTCTTTTCAAACCTGTTTTAATTTTAAAACTTTGATACTAAAACATGTTTTATAAAGTGTAGGCCTACAAATAGTTATGTACACGTCAAGCTCCCGGGTTAAATGTTAAATATATATTAACGTATTATGTCCAATACCTCTACATTTTGTGAATTATATATGTTATTATAATATATTCTCTACATGTAGGCTACTGCATTCAGTGCAATTTTTGGAGAACAAAATTCATGTCTGGTCTTGCCTAACATCCGTGTTTGTCAAAAACGTCCACTTAATGCCAGTTAACGCTCGAATAGATTAAATGCGACACGTGCGTGCGGTCCGGCTTAAAAAAAAAAATAAAAAATAATAATAATAAAATAAAAAAAAATCGAAATACACGAATTTGAATGAGGGCGTCTAGACTGGATGCGTGCGATGTGCGAGTCTACAAAACGCGTGTGACCAGTCGTAATTAAATAATCGTACATGGTGCAAATGCCCAAAACGCAACAGTCCGCACACACGCGCCGCATCCAATCTATATGATAACTTGAACTTGAATTTGATATGATCATTTATATTGTATTAAGGTCTCACTACACAGATGACTTCCGGGTGAGAGTTCATTGATCACGGTCCACTATAGTTCCTAATTGTGGCACATGTTATGGTTCACATATTCACTTCTAGGAAATGGTGAAGAATTAAAACAATATGTATGTTTAATGGTAAGCCTTCTGGCTGTATTTTGCCCATGTTATTTTGTAATATTGTGCATCGACTTTTTGGGACATGGGTATATAGTGCAAGTGACAGCCGGAGTGAATCGGTTTATGAACCACCTGTTCAGACCGGTACTACAGCCGGATGCGGTCATATAGCAAAAAACTGAGAAGGAAATGTTCACAATTTTGGAATGAATATAAATGCTTATATAATGTATGTTCGCAATGGTGTATGTTGTTAGTGCCAACAAGAACACGTTCTATGGGCAATCTTCGCTTGAAGTTGGGCAGTTTAACATGGGTTTCAATGGCAGATGACATCTGTGTAGTGAGACCTAAGTTATATATATAATATTGGAAGAAAGAAGTTTGTTTTGTTTAACAACACCACTAGAGCACATTGATTTATTAATCGTCGGCTATTGGATGTCAAACATATGGTCATTTTGACACAATCATAGAGAGGAAACCCGCTACATTGTTGCCATTAGTAGCAAGGGATCTTTTATATGCTCCATCCAACAGACAGGATAGCACCAGGGCCGTAGCTAGAATTTTTTGTTTGGGGGGGGGGGGGGGGGGGGGGGGGGGGGGGGGGAAGGGGCAAGTGAGTAGCCCCCTGCTAACTACGGCCCTGAGAACATACCACGGCCTTTGATATACCAGTCGTATATAATAGCAGTAAAACGCTCGCCTAATGCGCGGTCGGTTTAGGATCGATCCCCGTCGGTGGGCCCGTTGGGCTATTTTTCGCTCTAGCCAGTGAACCACGACTAGTATACCAAAGGCCGTGGTATGTGCTATCTTGTCTGTGGAATGGTGCATATAAAAGATCCCTTGCTACTAATGGAAAAATGTAGCGGGTTTCCTCTCTAAGACTATATGTCAAAAATTACCAAATGTTTGACATCCAATAGCCGATGCGTAATAAATCAATGTGCTCTAGTAGTGTCGTTAAACAAAACAAACTTGGTTTTTTTACACACGGCCAGACAAAACACCAGCTTCCGGAATGACAAGCCTGTCAATTTAGTTACCACGGGGTCACGTGGCTCGCATTGTATAACGTGACCCCTGACTATTGCAAGTTTATATGCATGCCATTATTTGACGAGCCTTGGGGTTGGGGTGGGGGAGGGTGCTAGGGACCCCGAATCCATCACCCCTTTCTCCCCCCCCAAACCCCCCCCCCCCCCAAAACAACCTACTTAAGAGTGTTTGTGGGTTTGTTTTTATTTTTAAAATAACTAAAGAAGACTGTTACATTCAATCTTTGAATACTGCACCCCCCCCCCCCCCCACACACACACCTCTAGATACTGTAGAGGTACGGCCCTGCATTCCTGTGGTTGGACAAGGTGTAAATGTTGTACTAAATTAGAGAGTGTCATGTTAAATTTGGAGGTGCACCGTCGAATATTTACAGAGTATTTCCAATTATGTATGATAGATTGTTTTCGTTTAATTCGGGCAAAAATCGGCCTGCCCTCCTACAAAAATGTGAGCCCGTACGCCTATGCGTATAATATATATATACATGTATATATACTGACCCTTACTCAAGGTATCTTGCAACTAATGGAAAAAATGTAGTTGGTTTCCTCTCTAAGATTTTATGTCAAAATTACCAAAATTATGTTTGACATCCAATAGCCGATTATTAATAAATCAATCTACTCTAGCGGTGTCGTTAAATAAAACACATTTCAACTACTTCTGCTAGATTTGATCCCCTGGCTCTGTCCTGTCCATTGATGCACTATTATAAGAGGAAGGAAGGAAGGAAATGTTTTATTTAACGACGCTCTCAACACATTTTATTCACGGTTATGTGGCGTTATTATAAGAGAAGCAACCTTCACATTACACCCTCGCCCCACCCCCGGGCCTCGACTCTCGATCTTCCCTACGGCAGTGATGTATGGTAGATAAGAATGGTAAACAGTAGTGTCTAGAAGGCAACACCTGGCCAGCAAACAATGGAGGGTGGTTGACACGTGTTGATAAGGATTCCGACAAGACGTCCATTACTACTAAATTGTCTTCAATTTGCCTGCAACAGCCTGTGAAAAGAATTCTAAATATTCTGAGAAAAACAAGAGTTTCGCTGAGTTGTTTATAAACAGAAATATTTTATATATATAAAAAATACAGTTAAAACCTGTTGAATGTGTTAATTCTGTTCATCGGCCACCTGTCGTAAGCAGAGATTGATAGAAACAGGGGGCGGTGTAGTAGTGGAAATTTAAACATTTAACATATAACATTACTGCATTTGCCTTTGTTTCAGTCGTTCTTTTGTTCTTTGGGGATTATTTATACAAAATGAACAGATCAATGAACAGAATACTTTTTAAATTAGCTTCTTTTTTTTGTAAATTATTATTTAAGTTTAAGTTGGTAATAATAATAATAATAATAATAATAATAATAATAATAATAGTAATAAACAATTTTATTTACTGTTATATAGAAACAAAAGAAAACAACAAATTCCACTTTCATTTATTCATTTATTCTTTAATTTGTTTTGCTTCTCATCTTTCTTCCTCCTCTTGGGTTTTTTCTTTCTTTCTTTCTTTCTTACTTTCTTTCTTTCTTCTTTCTTTCTTTCTTTTTTCTTTCTTTCTTTCTTTCTTTGTTTTCTCCTAAGATCAAAACTTACTCAGGCACGAGTAACAAAATAATTTGGAACATTTCAATCACTAAAAAAATATATGTATATATCTGTGAAAATAGGTTTATGTATGTATAAATTATTTATGAGTGTATGGATATTATGAATATGTATGTACATGAGTATGATACAAACACTGTGTAAGTCAATGATTTAAACAAAATCATATATATATATATATATATATATATATATGTGTGTGTGTGTGTGTGTGTGTGTGTGTGTGTGTGTGTGTGTGTGTGTGTGTGTGTGTATACAAAATAATAATAATAATAATAATAATAATGATAATAATATTAAAAGAACTACGGAAATAATTAGAGTGGAAACCATGGACTTCTCTTTTCGGTTAATTGGCAGCACCCCAAAGACAGGATAGTACATACCACGGCCTTTGTTATAACAGTTGTGGAGCACTAGCTGGAACGAGAAATAACCCAATGAGGCGACCGAGGGGGATCGATCTTAGCTGTTTATATCAGTTTTATTAGAAAATGTTAACTTTATTGTCAGTAGCAAGTGATTAGGCATCGCAAAACTTGAATGCAGCAAGGATGTATTATTATGCCATTATCGAGTTTAACGACACCACTAGAGCACACTTATTTATTAATCATCGGCTATTGGGTGTGTAATTTTGACATATAGTCTTAGAGAGGAAACCTACTACATATTTTTTTTTTTAGTAGTAGCAAAGCATATTTTATATGCACTATTCCACAGACAGCATAGCACACACCACGGTCTTTCATATACCAGTTGTGGTGCACTGGTTGGGACGATAAACAGCCCAATGAACCCACAGGCGGGGATCGATCCAAGATCAACCGCGCATGAGGCGGGCGCTTTACTACTGGAATACGTCCCGCCCCTGTAATATTTTATATGCACCATTTCACAAACAGGAGAGCACATACCACGGTCTTTGATATGCCAGTCATGTTGCACTGCGTGGGACGAGGAATAACCCGACAGACATCAGGCGAGCGTTTTACCACTGGGCTAAGAGACGCCCAGAGTTACAACATTACACGTCGTGGTGCCCAACGGACCCATCAACGGGGATCGATCCGGGACCGACCGTACATCAGGCGTAGCCGCCCCGACTTACAACATTACACGTTGTGGTGCTTACTTGGAAACGCAAGACTCGTCTCAATTCGTTTGTGACTCGTAATTTCGCATCCAATTAGCCTCGCTACCCCCAGATGCTTTCATTAATTTCGACTTATTTCCGTGCTTATATCCAATTAAGGTTCAAGCATGCTATCCTGGGCACACACACCTCAGCTGTGTGGGCTGTCTGTTCAGGACAGTGGGTTAGTTGTTAGTGGTTAGTGAGAGAAAAGAAGGTGTAGTGGTCCTACACCTACCCACTGAGCCATTAAAACTCGCTCTCGGTGGGAGCTGTTACCGGGCTGCGAACCTTATATCTGAAATAGACCGTCCAGAGTTTGTTGCCGTTGTTGACATATAGTTACAGTGGGTTAGTTGTTAGTGGTTAATGAGAGAAAAGAGGGTG
The DNA here is from genome assembly GCF_016097555.1 of Gigantopelta aegis. Classification (NCBI taxonomy): domain Eukaryota; kingdom Metazoa; phylum Mollusca; class Gastropoda; order Neomphalida; family Peltospiridae; genus Gigantopelta; species Gigantopelta aegis. Next base: position 36,640,701 of record NC_054705.1, on the reverse strand, counting down.
TATTCGTCTTACACCTTTCACTGAGTCGGTACCGGGCTGCGAACCCAGTACCTACCAGCCTTATGTCTGATGGCTTAACCACGACACCACCGAGGCCGGTTGGAAACACAAGACTCATCTCAATTCATTTGTGACTCGTAATTTCGCATCCAATTAGCCTCGCTACCCCAGGTGCTAAGTGATTCCCTGGCCGGCGTATTCTAGTCACGATCTCCACCTAACTGCCTGGGCAGGTCCGGCTTTGAAGCCACGCCGTGACGAATTGTGTGCAGGGGGCCTGCAAAGTGATACAACGCGTAACTAATTATCGTGAATACTTAACTTCGTTTTACCTTCTGTTGAATGTTTCATGGATACAATTTGCTTAATTCGGACATGATATGCAGGGCGTGGTGTGGGTGACTGGGTGTTTAAAGAAACCGTCTTGGATTTCCTGTTGTCGTCGTCGTCGTCGTTGTTGTTGTTTCATTTCAACTTATGTTCGTGTTTATATCCAATTACGGTTCAAGTACGCTGTTCTGAGAACACACCTCTGCTATCTGGGCTGTCTGTCCAGGACAGTGGCTTAGCTGTTGGTGGTTGGTGAGAGAGAAGAGGGTGTAGTGGTCTTACACCTATCCACTGAGTCGTTAATACTCGCTCTGGTTGGGAGCCGCTACCTGGCTGCGAACCCTGTACCTACCAGCCTTATGTCCGATAGCTTAACCATGACACCACTGAGGCCGGAGTTTTTGTAATAATATTATTCTGACTTAAATCTAAAGTTTTATTTGTTAATTTGTTTAACGGATGCCCGCTTAAAGAGACAAACCCTAGTTTTTAGACACTACTGCGTATTTTTCAGTATTAAAGTCGTTTTTAATAATTGAAGTGAAACAGTACTTAGATTTTGTTCTTTTAATTATCCATTTCCGTACATCTGGTGCATCTGGTCATCCTGGGGTTACCAAAACCTCGAAATGCCTTTTTATATTTAAAAAAAGACCGCATGTACCTTTGAAAAGTAACGGTTATGGAGACGAGCTCTAGTCTACTTTTTAAGAGGTTTTCCTCGAGTTCAGCGTAACAGAACTTTGTTTCACTCTGTAACTTTATTCGAATGTTTTACAGGTTGTAAATGAACCAAATTTGGTATCAATTTTCACGGGTTGAAGGAAGGAAATGTTTTATTTAACGACGCACTCAACACATTTTATTTACGGTTATATGGCGTCAGACAAATGGTTATGGACCACACATAAATTGAGAGAGGAATCCCGCTGTCGCCACTTCATGGGCTACTCTTTTCGATTAGCAGCAAGCGATCTTTTATATGCCCCATCCCACGGACAGGGTAGTACATACCACGACCTTTGATATGCCAGTCGTGGTGTACTGGCTGGAACGAGAAATAGGGATCGATCCCATACCGACTGCGCATCGAGCGAGCGCTTTGCCACTGAGCCATATCCCGTCGCCCTTCACGGGTTGAAACTATGGTCTGTTACTTTAATTATTAGCTATTGCATGTCACACGTTCGGTAATTCTGAGATATGGAAATAAAGAAATGTTTTATTTAACGACGCACTCATCACATTTTATTTACGGTTATATGGCGTCAGACATATGGTTAAGGACCACAGATTTTGAGAGGAAACCCACTGTCGCCACTACATGGGCTACTCTTTCCGATTAGCAGCAAGGGATCTTTTATTTGCGCTTCCCACAGGCAGGATAACACAAACCATGGCCTTTGTTGAACCAGTTATGGATCACTGGTCGGTGCAAGTGGTTTACACCTACCCATTGAGCCTTGCGGAGCACTCACTCAGGGTTTGGAGTCCGTATCTGGATTAAAAATCCCATGCCTCGACTGGGATCCGAACCCAGTACCTACCAGCCTGTAGACCGATGGCCTAACCATGACGCCACCGAGGCCGGTCCTGAGATATGGAGTCCAGAAGAAACACGTTATTTTTTCCATTAGCAGCAATTATGATAATGTTATTATCTACTTTCCCTCGGACAGGACAACACATACCACGATCTTTGATATACCACTCGTTTGGGCATTGATTAGGATGGGCACCACGACTGGTATATAAAATGCCGTGGTATGTGCTATCCTGTCTGCGAGATGGTGCATACAAAAGATACCTTGCTACTAATGGGAAAATGTAGCGAGTTTCCCCTCAGATTTTATGTCAAAATTACCAAATGTTTTACATTCAATAGCCGATGATTAATAATCAATATGCTCTAGTGGTGTCGTTAAACAAAAACAAAAAAATTTTCGTTGGGACTTGGGGTTGGGAGGGGTACTAATTGGTCTACCAAGGTGGTTCGATCCTAAAACCCTAGAACCTCAGGTGATCACTCAAGCGACTAGGCTTATACAAGCCCTCTTCCCGACTGTAATGCTGTAACTAGAGATTAAGATTTTTTTAAAGGGACAAACCCTAGTTTTTTTTTAAACACTAAGGCATATTTTTCACCTAAGCCCTAGTTTCAACCCGTGAAAATGGACACTAATTTTGGTTAATTTACAAACCTATAACAAATTTGGTTACAACAGAGTGAAACAAGAGTCTGTGACGTTGAAATGCCCTTAAAAGTAGACTAAAACGCAACTCCATAACCGTTACTTCTCAGACGCACGTGCGTTTTTAAAAATATGAAAAATACATTTTGTGGTGTTAGAAACACCAGAATGACCAGAAACACTTCGGTTGTACGGAAATGGATTATCTAAACAATAAAATATAAATAATGTTTGATTTCAGTGATCATAAACGGCTCTAGTAGTGAAATATGCCTTAGTGTTTAAGAGCTAAGGTCTGTCCCTTTAATGACTAAAAATATATTTATTATATAGCATAAGCGTGCGAGACAGGGGGCGGGAGGGCGGCAACTGCACAAAGATTGAATAAAAAAACCTTTGGTATGTTAAACAACAAAACGTATTTAAACTGTGATCTTAATCGTTTACAAGGCTTTCTTACACACCCGTTGGTGAGAAGACCGTGTGTTATTTTTGATAATATATGGTTGTTTACACACGTACGTGAGTTAACATTTTCAAGACATACGATTGGCTGATCCTAGGTGATGACCTGGTCACCAAAGTCATGCGTTCATTAAAAAAAACCCCAGCGAGATGGAAATCGATTACACTATGACGTATAGTTAACCTGGCAATCATGTAAAAGTGTGTAACTATAAAAGTGCGCGCCCCCCCCCCCCACACTTTTTGGCACCTTCCTACGCTCGTGATGTGTGTGTGTGTGTGTACCATGTATGTGTGTGTGTGTGTGTGTGTGTGTGTGTGTGTGTGTGTGTGTGTGTGCGTGTCTGTGTATGTGTATGCATATACATGTATGGTATGTGTACACACATGTATACAACTGTGTTTGCGAACATAGGCATTCGGGCCCCCATTATTGTAGGGGGCGGCGGGAGAGGGGTGTGTGTTCAGGCTGGCTTTTAATTAAACGAAAATGCCCGAATCTGGATAACAACATTTATTCATATTAGCATTACTACCAAACAACTATATACTATGCATTTTTACATTAATTACTAATTGTGAGGGTAGAATGATGGAATACATGGTAAAAACGCCTCAGATTAGCACATTTGGCCCGAATATCTTTATAATTTTTACCCGAATTTGAGGTTTTGCTCAAACACTAGCCACTACCCCCCCCCCCCCCCCCCCCCCCCCTTCTTCTCTCGTACGCTTACGTTTGTGTATGTATGTCTTTCTGTGTTTATATGCATGCGTGTATATTATGTGTGTGTATATATATATAATCACACACACACACACACACACACACACACACACACACACACACACACAGGCGTTATCAACTTTTCTGAATGACGGGAGATAACTGTTAACAATAACTCTATGTAGACTACATGAGTTATATCTCTTTCGCACATTTTCGTGTTCAAACTACTTTGTACAGTTGAAAGTTTGTTTTGTTCAACGACAGCACTAGAGCACATTGATTAATCATCGGCTATTATATGTCAACCATTTGATAATTCTGATTGGTAGTCATCGGAGGAAACCCGTTACATTTTTCCTAATGCAGCAAGAGATCTTTTATATATGCACTTTCCGACAAGCAGGAACGCACATACCACTGCCTTTGACCCGTTGTGGTGCACTGCATGAAACGAGAAAAAATCCCATTCATTTGAATGGATCCACCGAGATGGTTCGATCCTGCGAAGAATACACCTCAGGCGAGCGTTTAGCCGATTGAACTAAATCCTGCTTCTATTTTGTACAGAAAGAAAGAAAGAAAAAGAAAGAAAGAAATGTTTTATTTAACGACGCACTCAACACATTTTATTTACGGTTATATGGCGTCAGACATATGGTTATGGACCACAGATTTTGAGAGGAAACCCGCTGTCGCCACTACATGGGCTACTCTTTCCGATTAGCAGCAAGGGATCTTTTATTTGCGCTTCCCACAGGCAGGATAGCACAAACCATGGCCTTTGTTGAACCAGTTATGGATCGCTGGTCGTTGCAAGTGGTTTACACCTACCCATTGAGCCTTGCTGAGCACTTACTCAGGGTTTGGAGTCGGTATCTGGATTAAAAATCCCATGCCTCGACTGGGATCCGAACCCAGTACCAACCAGCCTGTAGACCGATGGCCTAACCACGACGCCACCTCAAAATGTAAACGAAAAGAAATGTGAATGTGGAAACGATTTAACCCGCCAGCATATTATCGTAAAGCACCTACCGAATCATAGCAAGGGATATTTTATATGCATATTCGCATAGACGCGACAACACATACCACAATCTTAAAGGTACTAACAGTCGGATGGTAGAACATTAGATGACGTGTGTGGGGGTGGGGAGACCTGGCAGTAGCTGTCATTGGCGTACAAGCTCCCATTTTTGGTGGGGGGGGGGGGGGGGGGGGGGGGCTTATTTTTTTTGCCTGAACTGAACGAAAATGCCCGAATCTGGATAACAACATTTATTTATATTAGCATTACTCCCAAAAAGCTCTTGTAAACAAATCGCTAAATATGTTTACATGGATTACGACTAATATTTTGGGCAGAATTACAACCAATATTGTAGATAGCATGATGAAAATACATGGTGAAAATGTTTCAGGCCAGCTCCTTTTGCTCGAATAGTTCTATCGTGTTTGTGAGAATTTGAGGATTTGTTACACTAATGGTGTAAGGTGTGGGATGTGGGTGGGTGCGGGGTCATTTGCAAGATAACGTACGTCTGGCCAAAGTCATTTTAAATGTTGAGATATGGGACTCATTGTTATAAAATGTTGTTTTGCCTGGCCAATATATTCTTGTAATTTGATTGGAACTAATATCAAGGTACCAGCTACTATTATTCTTGAAACGTGATGGGTCTTACTAAAACAGGATGACCATTTCAGTGCGGAACTAGAGCAGTCAAAGACACTTCCCGCTATATCTAAAATTAGCACAGGCTGTCCAACCCACAATTATGAAAAAGTAGGGCAAAAGTAGGAAAATAGAAGGAAAAAGTAGCACAAAAGTAGAACTGAAACAGCAGATGTGACAACAATAATTTAACCTGTTACTGTGTGAAATCCAAAAAGTGATATAAATGAAAACATAGTTAAAGGGACATTCCTGCATTTGCTGCAATTTTTAAGATGTTATCGAAAAACAGAGACTTTTTAACGATTGTAATTACATATCAAATATTTTTTTTTTCTGCATAAAATATTAGTGACTGCATATTAAACGTGTTTCTGATCGTTCTAATATTTGCACTAGGTTAACTTTCATTTTGTTTCCTAAAATATATGTTTTCGTTCGTACGAAATTATTTGAAAACAAAATCCAGTTTAGGCTTCTTATAAATGTTAAAACGACCAGAAATACATTGAATATACAGACACTGATATTCTAAACAAGAAAATATATTTAATATGTAAGTTTAATCGTAGAAATATTTTATTTTTCGGAACCATCTCTTACCATGCAGCAAACTCAGGAATGTCCCTTTAACCTTTCTTGTTTGTGCTCAGTTTGAAAATATATACGTATGTTCGTTATCCAAGATAACATGGATCCTATGCAACTGTCACATTATACAGTTACCCCTGCGTGTGCTATAACCTCACCGTGGTGCAGGGGTGTAACATTCTCTTTGAGAATGGCCAATGCAGCACAAAATTGAAGTTTTGAGTAAAATTCAGTATCCGTAAAATTCTGTGATATTTGTGTTTTTGCACAGTTCTTTACACTGTTTTTGTTTAAGTCTTGAATTTTTATATTGATGTTGATCATCACTTTATTTATTTGCATTACCATAGTTTGACACCCAATAGCCGATGTATTTTTCGTGCTGGGGTGTCGTTAAACATTCATTCATTCATTCATTATACAGTTATGTTAAATTGTTGTATACGTGTACGTGTAGTGCTGATTTATTGTCCAGCATACTAAACCAGATTAACATGATTAATGCAAGTTTTTCATTATCATGACGTTCAACTGATTGTTTTTTTTTCTCGTTCCAACCAGTGTACCACAACTAATAAAAAAAGACGTGGTATGTGCTTTCCTGTCTATGGGAAAGTGCATGCAAAAGATCCCTTGCTGCATTAAGAAAATGTAGCGGGTTTCCTCTACTGACTATGAGTCGGAATTACCAAATGTTTGACATCCAATAGCCCATTATTAATATATCAATGTCCTCTAGTGGTGTCGTTAAAAAACAAACTTCATTATCATGTATTAAAGAACTGATACAATTAACAAATTATATTAGACTTGAAAATTGTTGCGGGCCCTTATTTTTCTGGGGCTGAATTTACAATTTATCTTACAATTGTGTAACAACATATTTTTAAATTCTTAAAGACCTCCAGTGTATTTAACAAAATGGCTTCATAAATTCAACCTTAGTTAGTACAGTAACACAAACTGTTAACATAGTAATATTGTCTGTTAAGACAGGCCCGTAGACAATGGAGGGTTGGGGGGTTGGGGGGTAGGGGGATCGGGGGTCGGTCGGCCCTCCTACCTGTGACTTTTTTTTCAATATGCCCCCCCCCCCCCCCAAAGCATCTCGGGCGCTTCGCGCCCTCGTGTGAGGCACTTCATGCCTCACCATAAGCCTAAACGACCCCCCCCCCCCCCCCAACCAAAAAAAAAAACAAAAAACAAACCTGGCTACGGGCCTGTAACATAAAAGTAAATTTGGTTTAACTACTAATATAAGAAAAAACATACATGTTATGATAACAGAAAATCAAGAAAGCTTCCAATATCAAAATAATATATGCACATATTTTGCAGTAATTGACACTTGATTGCCAGAAATTGTTTGTCGATCCAAACCAAATTTACTGGCTATAAAATAGATGCTGTACGTTTTCCTCGTAAAATGACACGCAGTGTAGTATCGAGATGTATCATACTGCAATAACAAAATGTCACATAATTTTTTAACTTTTTAATAACATAAGCTATATGCGCACTTTTACAGAAATTATCGGCATTTTAAAATTGCTCACATTGTAGGGAGAGGTCTTAATGTAGGCCAAGCCTGTTGACCAATCCCAGTATGTTGTTTTGGCAAATAAATATTGTATAAACCAAATTAAAGCCGCACACCCTAGTTCAATCCAGCGAAAATAAATTATAATTTGGTTAATCTACAAACCTGTAACACACTTCGATCACGTTTTTATCAAATGGAGTGAAAAAGCAGGTTTTATATCGATAAATACCATGGGAATCCCCATGTCCCAAATGCTTGAAATAATTTTGAAAGTTAGTATTCTGATGTCACCGGTAGATGTCGCTCGAAGCACAACAATGCTTACTTCATGACAAATTTCACAGACTTGGGGTGCGTTCCTTTCACCTCTCCTGGACATGTTCCAACTGTTCTGTCCTGGTTGTATCCCCTCTCCAGATATCGTAAGACTTAGCAAAAGTATTGGTTTTAAGGGTTTGTAACGTTTTGTATTGAGACACTTACTTGTCTGAACTTTATTGTTACTGAAAATGTTCACGAACTGTGAAGAAATATCTTACAAATGAACAACAAGCAAACGATAACAAATCGAATGTTGATTGCGCGAACCGTGCACGAGAAAACAAACCGAACCAAAATGATAACGGTCACGTGGTATACCAACGTCTGTGACGTTTACACAGGAAGATTCCCTCTAAAAATAAATTGAACCTCGCTTGCTTAACGGTTTTTTCTCGAGTGCGCGCGGCATTTTAAGAAATACAAAAAATGCATTTCGTGGTTTTACAAACATCAGGATTACCAGGATTACCAAAAAGCACTTCAGGTGAATGGAAATGTGTATTCTAAATAATAAAATGTAAGTAAAGTGCAATTTTATTTGTGAAAAATGGGTTTAATAGCGAAAAACAACGTCGTAATGGTTAACAACTAGCCGTAACTAGGGCGTGTCCCTTTAAACATAAAAAAGTAGGTAAAAGTAGGAAAAAAATAGGTATGTTAAAGAAAAAGTAGGAAAAATGGGACGAACTAAAGTAGGAAAGAGTAGGAAAAGTAGGATCACAGGACAGCCTGTTAGCAGCTTAACCCCCCCCCCCCCTCCCCATTTTGCTTCTCTGATTTACTTTAAGTGTGAAGGGTTGTTGTATTTATATCCATGTTGATATGTTTATAGAACCGTTACATGTAGCAGCTTTATTTTTGTCTATGAGAATTGATCTGATGATCCATCGAAAGTGATCAATCAGGTAACCCATCGCATGACTTGTATATCAAAGGCCGTGGTATGTGCTATCGTGTCTGTCGAAAGTACATATAAAAGATCCCTTGCTACCAATGGAAACAAAAATATAGTGGATTTCCTCTCTAAGACTATACGTCAGAATTACCCAATAGCCGATCATTAACAAATCACTGTGTTCTAGTGGTGTCGTTAAACAAAACAAATTATATAGTGGTCTATTTTTTTTATAATAATTTTTTTCTGTTGCTATTAACCCAATGTCAAGTTTTATAATAAGTTCCACTTCTTTTATTCGATGATCAATAATAAATAAATATTTTAGTAATTACAAAAGTTTGCTGAGCATTTATTTGCAGTTGTTTTTGTAAATGAGAACATCACACAACACATTGTAAGTAAGCATATTATATTTAGCTAAATACTAAGAATTATGAAAATAAATTACAAGGTATGATTTACTATTAAATATTAGCTATTTTTACTTTAATTTAGGTTAACCACATCTAAGTGAATATTTATTATGCCAAAGGCTAGTAATAATAAATTTTAGTTCAAGATACACAAAAATAAATAATGGTAATATTCTTTGATAAAGTGCTATGTGAGACCCTGAAATTAGTTGATGAGAGTGACGTCCCTTTCAGTTTTAGGTCGGCCTTGACCTTCCTTTTACCTTCCATCTCGAAATGGGTATGTTGTAGTGTATTGGCAGCGTGAATAAATCGCATACCATCTAGATATTTCATCATGTCTTAGGACTTTTCTCTACATGAGACGTGCTGCAGACATGTTAAATACTTAAATGATCAATAAAATTATGTAGTATTTGGTGTATATCAGATATTTTTTTAATAATGCACGTGAGCCGAAAACTTCTGGTGATCTATAAAACACAATGCAGTTGAATAATAACGTAAATGTAAATTCATCAGATCTGTAACTAAAGGAGAAATAGTGGTAGGTTGTCTTTGTCCAAAACATCGCATTTTGTATGGTTGATTTTAAGTCGATGTATTTAAGACTTAAAAAATTAAGTATTGGGAGACTGCAAAAAAATGGGCCAGTTCATATTTTCCCAGTTCCCCCCGAAAAGTTGACCTCCCCCCACCCCGTTTAATATCTGCTGGTCACCACAATGCGGAGCTATGAGTATTGATAACTGAGCCATTTATTTTGATAGATGTATGTGAAATTAAATAAAAAAAATACCCCAAACAAATGTTTCAATGTGAACACCACAAGACTTTAAAATACTCATTGTTTTTGTTTGTTTATTAGGTATCTCTCGAGATAAATGGCACAAGCGCCGAAAGACTGGAGGCCGCAAGGCTCAGATGCGCAAGAAGAGGAAGTTCGAACTGGGACGACCAGCAGCCATGACCAAGGTAAAAATTGAAGGTTTATTGTTTTTTGTGTTGGTGTCATATTTTAATTTTAACGGGACAATATTTCAAAATTGGAGGTCACAATATTTCAAAATTGGAGGTCACGAAGTCGGTTCACATGGTTTTTACCTAGGCAACCAATTGTTCAGTTACGTGAATTATATTTGCGTAACCTGTGGGTTAACTGATCAGTTACCTCATTGTTATGTTGAAATTATATTTTAAACATAATTTTTAGCTCAAACATAAAGTTAAAACATAATACAAAACAAAACATTTTATTAATCAGATTCTGTGATGCTTTCTAAAGTTAATTATATTGTGAAAGGACTAAATATCAGCCTCAGTACTGAAACAAAACGGATACACTTCCAGATTCCTTTTCTTTTTTTGCGGTGGCCAAGTTACTTTCACTTTATCAATAATTCTTCTATGCTACAGTGACGTTCCAAATGTTTGTTTTTTAAAGCTCATTATGCAATGTTTGTATTTTTCTACTTTATGACACTTTTGGATTTCTGTTTACGTTAAACCTGTTTTCAACATTTGTGAAATATTATATCTAATATATGTTCCTTTACAGATAAAATAACAGTAGATAATTTAGCCGCGCCACCCCCCTCCCAGCGGTCCATGCACACTTTTGTCTCAACTGAGCATTTAGTTTAGACTGGTTGCAAGTTACAACTGTTGCAATATAACATTGTACTACTGGTTTGACACATGAGTCGAGTGTCTAAAACATTCAGGGCTCGCGCTGTCGGTAGCCAAATTAGCCATTGGCTAATTAAAAAAAAAAAGGCTAATAAAATTTGCAAGTGGCTAAAATTTTGGCTAAGCCATTTTCTGTCTTCTGAAGTGAACAACGGTTACATAATCTATCCGACACATCAAACATAATAATAATAACAAATATTCAATTAGCATAATGGCGATCTCGCGACCGGTAACAAAAAAAATGGTGTCATGCAGAATTCAGCGTAGGCCTTATGTTTGCTTATTTTAATAATCACGGTTATTAATTTTAACGGCATGCATTCAACATGTATGACAGCAATGTCTGGAAGATCTGTAACTTGTTATTTTTACTTTGTAAAATCTTTGAACTAAAGTAATATAGACAAAGCGCGTCAATTTTAATACACATGCCAGTTCAGGGCCAAAAGACATGTAGGCTATCTCAAGGGCAGAGTTCAGCCAGACAGAGCGAAAACAAAACGTTCGCTAGACTGGTTTTTGTGCTTCACGTTAAACCAAATGGACATGACGAACACCAATCAAATAGTTCGCGCGAACGTTAGGAAGAACGGTCGTTGGCTGAACTAAGGACAGCCCTCGGCGCGAATATACGTCACGCTTCAGAATCATTCGACACCCGCGTGTCAAGAGATATCGTTGCGGACATTAAACAATACGATTACGCAAAAGTAAATCTTGATGTAAATTTGTAGAAAAACAATAGTTGTTCGCATCAATGAATACCTAACTGCAGTTTTTGTTTATTCCTATTTCTTTGTTAATTTCGTACCCATGGTCGAGAGCAGGCATGCAGATCGCTATCGCGGGAAATGAACGTGCAGTATTTATACAAATTGCAGTTAAATGTACACTGAATAAAAGTAGTTTACAATAATCATATTTGTCAGATAATTTTAGCTATAAATTTGTAAGACTGTGAGGTGACATTTAATAAGTTAGCTGGATTTAAAAAAGACCGTACATTTTAATTTTATTAACGGTTTTTTATTTTATATTTATTTTTTTATTAACTAAATGGAGTATACTGTGAAGTCGGTATTGTTAGCCGAGGTATTTTGCAAGCAGAAATCACAAGCATTTAACACAACGCTGAAATCAACAGCAACAACATGGCACAAATTCAGTGTTCTACACTCGGTTTTATAACTTACTCTTCTTTGGCTAGTGGACACATTTTTTTTACTCGCCCACAGTGTGACACTACTCATTTTGTATCATTTATGAATGTGTTGTAACCATCATAACATTATAGATGACTTATGCTGCTACTCTCGAGTGCCTAATAAACATAGGGGCTGAATAAGCATGGGGTCTGGAACATTTTCTAAAATCAATTAAAAGTAGGGTGCGGAATTAGCATAGGGTGTGGAAATTTAAAAAAACCCCAGTAAGAGTAGTGCTGAATTAGCATAGGGTCTGAAAATTTAGCTAAACTGTAAAAATTTACTAGTAATGAAATCAGTTTGGTTTGACGTAAAAATAAAAATAAGTTTTGGGAATAACAAAAATATACTATTGTTGTGTGTACATGTAATTTAGAAAACAAGCGGCTCAGAAATAAATAACTTGTAGTAAATTCCATAGTATGAAATAATGTGTTCACTATAAACATATGTTTCTATTGTCTAACTGTTACAACTGTGTCACTGTCACACACAATTAATTAAAACTGTAAGTCTGTTTGTACATTTAAATGAAATTATAATAATTAATGTGAGGCGAGATTGCAGCTTTGAAAAAAAATCCAAAAGTTCCATGCAAGAAAAGCAAAACAATCAGGGTGGATGACAGCTCGCTAGATTCATCTCCTATATTTAACACATGGTCAATTATAACAAAACGTAATTTCATCAACTTACTTTTTACCTGTATCATTCTTTATTTTTAAAGCATAGGTGGGGACATTTATGATGCCAGGGGCTGGCATGCATAAACCTCAGCTGAAGATTCACAAACAACTGTGGTCATCGGCCATGCCAGCTGTTAGCGGAACGCGCCGGAACTGGAATGCGGTTAGGGGATGTAACTCTGCTTAATTTTTCTCGCTAATTTCTAATAAACTATTTGCAAGTGAAAATAAAAAGGTTGAGTGGAATTTGTAATTAAAATGAGTGGAATTTGTAATGTAAAAAAAATATATATAAAGGAACTGTACTTTATCTACTCTAGTATACATAGCTTAACAAAAAGTCATATTTACCTTTAAGAATTCGGTACCCCCGTCTTCAATGTTTGGTGAAAAGATGAAGTGTTGAAGTGTAATTGATTAATTTATATAAAGTGCTTGCATAAACTGTTGCATTGAGTTACAGGCGAGCACTCAATCGAACGCATCCTAGGAATTTACCCAACCGAATAAAACCGAACCGAGCCGAGCGATAAAAACAAAATGGCGTCCAACAATGTTTGGAAACATGTGTTTACATTTTGTTGTAGAGTAACATACTTTGTTGTGCCTTAATGGTTCAAATGATCAGTTAAGCAGAATAACAATATGTATATTAATAAATAAATAAATATATTATCTGACCACAAAAGTTGGCATTTTATTTGACAACTCGGAAAATTGTAAATTCCTTTTAAGATTTGCAATTCCGTCTGCGATTCCATGATGGCGGAAAATCGGTACCCCTAATAGAGGCATTTGATAAATTAAGAATTGTAATAAGCATTGGGTGCCGAATTAGTGTAGGGGGTTACATTTTTTTTTAGATGTAATTAAATTTAGGGTGCTGAATAAGCGTAGACACCAACATTTTTTCCACAAATTTAATAAACGTAGGTGTACGTTTATTTGGCACTCGAGAGTAAATTAAATAAATAGCTTGAAACAGTGAAATTGTTTAGTTTTCACTCAATCATGAATCTGAAATGAGGACCATTTCAGAACTGATCGCATGAGGGAGGTGGGAGGGACTGTAATTATAATTCTATGCCTCATATGACTGCTATTTTTTTCCTACATATCCTACCGTTTAACTAAAATATTATTTTGTGGGTGGTGGATATACAAGAAAAAAATCTCCCCCCTCATTTGATTTATGCCAGCAACATGCTTGCTAATTTTTCTACAATAGGTATAGTGCATTGTGTCAGTATTATCGTCATGTTTTCACCAAATTACTAAAATCAACGATGAGTTCCGAACAGTACTGACAATTAATACGGAATTCACAGTGATCAATCGGACAACTTCGTAAGTAACGAAATGTTCCGACTGCACAATGATGTCAACAAATTTCATTTGTTTTCGCTGTTAGGACAAGGTTCGCACATGCTTGAAAAGGCATTGAATTTGAGGTGCCGTCTTGAAAAGGTCTTGAAACTGAAAATTGCCTTGAATATTGTAGTTTGGCCTTGAAAAGCCCTTGAATTTAGCAGATAATCATATGTAGTGAATTATGTATTTTAATAAACTTATTACTATTATTGATATACTTAAAAATAATAATCCACAAATAAACAGTTTTTAGCTATGGAAAATTACTTTAAAATCGATCACGGTATGAAATAGTTATTTCCCTTTGACAGTCAGTAATTTCCGTGCCGTAACATGCTGAAAGTATGTATGCAAATGGCGGCAATGTATTTTTACAACAACATGTAACTTGTAAGTAGGATCTTTGAAAAAGGTTTTTGCTGACTTGAAAAAGCCTTAAAAAGGCCTTGAATTTTAGTGGTGAGTGGCTGTATGAACCATGTAGGTCTGAACGCACATGGCAAATAATTTAATACTTAGACGTTTTTGGAATCATTCGCCATGCCAACATTTTGGTCGCATTGGCGACCATTTTGGTCGCAACGTAGAACACTGAAATTACAAAATTGTTTGGGGTGGGGAATTGTTGGGTCACTTAAAAAAAAAAAAAAACAAAAAACCAATTCAAATTAACAAAGATTGCTATTTAAAGAAATAATGAGCTCTATATTAAAAAAGCTCTAAAAAAATTATTTGGGGAAAAAGGAGAAAGAAAATAAACATCCACCCACCCCCATATTTCTGTATGTTAATTTAATGTCATAGGCCTTAGAAGTGGGGGTGGGTGTATGGGGTACTGACTTCAAACTCTGAAGATAATGCATAACCCCATCCCCATCGAAAAACTCGAAGAAAAATATATTAACTGCCCCTACCCCCATTGAGGTTTTGTTATTCCTATTTATTCCAGTCTGTACACAATTAGCTGAAAAAGATACATTTTCATATTCATATATAAATACTCTTATACAGTACTGCGTAAAACAAATTTGGCTAAAGCATTTTCAATATGGCTAATAAAAATTCCATTTGGCTAATATTTTGGCTACAGGTATTTTTGATCCAGGATGAGCCCTGAACATTTGTTGGAAACAATGGAATACTAGTCCAACTTTAGGTTCTTGAAATTGTACAATGCTCAACGTTATAATAAACTTCCTGTAATTATTAAGTTTGCCAGTTTTTATTTCTGAACGTCACCCAGAAAGAAAATGGGGAATGACTTTCGTATCCCCCCCCTCCCCTTAAATGTGGGGTATTGAATTAGCCATATCCACTGGGTATTGCATTAAACACTACAAATAACGTAGTGCTAGGCCTGGATTCGAACTCCAGACCATCAGGACTAGTAGAGTACTCCAACCACTCAACCACGCAGTGGATCAACAAGTGAAACTGCATTTTAATACTTAAAATCTCATGGGGTGTATTTTGACGGAATAAAACGAAGATTTAGTCACATAATGCCTCGTTCTGTCTTCTGTGCTATATTTCTTCCAAAAGCACCTTTGGGGAGGGAATTTTTCACAGAATGGTCAAAATTAATACATTTTTCAAAGGAAAAACAGCGATACTGGATTACGAAATATAAACAATATGTTGGTTTTATAGAACGAACTGTTTTAAAAGGTATTGTATATAACTATCGCTAACCCGAACCTTAAACTAATTATAAGGGATATTTCTTTAAAATTGTTAAGGAGGGGAAATAAGGACGACTTGCCGAAAAGGGGTAAGGGTTAAGAAAATCATACAGTAATGATAAAGAGTACTTAATTTTGTCAAAAGGTTAACTTTGCGAACAAATTTGGGTATGGTGCCATACCCATTTTACCCTCTGGCAGAAACCCTGAAGTCTCAACAGTTTTATAAGCAGGGGCCTGATGCTGAATTTCTGTACCCTGATTTTGTAGCACGGGGACAGATGATGATTACATTCATCACCATCTTTCGACTGAGATTGATGATGACAGCTTATTTCTGATGTCCTGAAGTTGTAACAAACATTTGGTGGTCAGAAAATTTTGCGAAATTATCTATTAAAACTTAACAAATTGCAGAAACAGGTTTTTTTGTAACAAAATACCAATTATTACATGAAATTATTTTGCCACATTAAAATAATATTTACCAAGTGCTTTTGAAATACGAAATAGGTGAATTTGGTGAGTGTCGGCACTAGCCGTGACAGAGTTTATATTTAAAGTTGAATTGCTGACATGTGAATGGAATGATGGTTTGTGTGAAATTTTATGCCTTGTAGCTGGGGGCATTTTTGACATTTGCACAAATGCATGGCTCAAAATAGGAAATAAAGTATGTTCTACTCTAAAAAAAATTTTTATTTAGTATAGAAGATGAACAGAAATAGTCAGACCTCGTCATACCGCCCTCTGCTATTCCGCCCTCTCCACTTATTGCCTAAAACATTTTTGAACACAGATATTCTGTATTTAAATATACATAAATTTATCCTGTTTTACGGCCATCTGCCAACATATTGGGTTACACATTCCTGTACGAAAACTGTAAAAAAAACCCGATATATCGCCATCGGGCAATCTCGTGTACCATATACTAATAGCTGACCATGTGTGTGTGCATATGCATATACATACACAGGTTATTTTCAGTCGACCACTTTACGCCGACACTCGCTCTAGCTAGACAGTTTTTTTACGCTACACAGTAAACCAAATTGCCACTTCTGGAACCAGTCAAAATAATTTGCAAGTGTTGGTGAAACGTTAGCTGTCTGAACTTGGATGTAGTCTGCCAATCACTGAAGTGTGACATATTGAGGTACCCCACCCTCCAAAATAACTTCATTAGCTCTTACAAATAAAAATAAGATTGTTTTGAAAATGTTATGTAATTCTAAAGAAATACCCCTCCCCCAAGTTTTATAACGTGTACCCTGTTTGAGCCTCTTTGGGCGTTTATTCATCAGTACTTTCAAGCGTATCAATCTGAATAAAAGGGGGCTGTAATATAGCATATTTTTTGTTATATATTCTGTAACACAATTAGGGTATTTTGGGGCCGGTACTGAGTTTTGGTGCACCTACCTTAGTGGAAATGACAACCTTACAGGAACGCCAACCAAATGAGTTGAGTACCGTATATCTTCGCCTATAAGTCGAATTTTTTTCACCCAAAAATTATTTTACAACTTGGGGGGGTCGACTTATAAGAGGGTAAAAAAATTTCACCAAAAAATATTACTGTTTTGGGGATTATTTTACAAGTTTTATTGTTGAAGTATGCCATATATTTATACTCAAATATGTTAATTTGACACATTTATTTTTTATAACCTATTTTTTTTTGGCATTAGAACGGTTTTGGTTATGCGAAAAGGCGTACGATCTCACTCACATGCCAAGACAACAGTCCACTTAGTTAAATTAACAGTCATCACTAATAGTAAAAATGTAAACAATACTAACTACCTGTTGCCTGAGTTTATTTTGAAATCTGGTCACTGGCATTAATGGTTGTTCAAACAATGTTTTGGCGGTGATTAACTTCATGAATATTACTGAGCTTTCCCTTAAAATAGACTGATCTCTGCAGTTCACTATCTAGAGCAATAGGGACACACATCATTTGGTACAAAAACCAGTGTACTTTCCAGAGTTATCCTCCTTACATGTATTAATATGGCGGAAAACGTGATACTTTCAGTTTTATCGTAGTGATCTGTTGTCAGTGTTTATAAATAAAGTCGTTGTCTGTGCACAAAACCATCTGTACAGTACTATACAGTAACAGTCAAACAGCTTTCACTCTCTACTAAGGGAATATTTCGTTTTGATGCTATGTAATAATGATAGTTTGATTGGAATAGTCTGATTATATTGCGATGTACACAACGTGAAAACCGAAGTTTGTAAAATAATTTTCTTTTGTTCAAATATTATTGTTCTCATGTGCTGAAAATAAGAAATATTTCAATATTTATAAGTAGTTTTTCATGGGTCGACTTATAAACGGGTCAATAAAAAAATATGTTTTCAGGGCTTGAAATTAGGGACTCGACTTATAGCCGAGATCGACTTACAGGCGAAGATATACGGTAATATAAATTAAGACTGATTATGGATAATAAATAGGATATCGAACTCGTGACCATTTCGAATCATGTTTATGTCCTTAATGAATACTTTTCATTGAAAAATGATTTCACTTGGGACATAAATGTGATACGAAATGGAAGCTTGTGTAATATCCTATAATTCTATGATGATTGGTAGACAGTTGTTGAGGTGAAAATTATTTCACGGGATCATTCTTGTCGGTCAGCTGGATGAAAAGTTTAATAATCTTCGAGTACCAGATGCTGAATTTCTGTACACTAATTTTGTACTGTATGGACAGATGATGATCAAATTTCATCACCATCTTTCGACTGAGATTGATGATGACACCGTATGTCTGATGTCCTTAAGTCCCAAGTTTAACAGCATGGAGACCCTAATCTACAAGTTTAATAAAAAAAAATAGTCGAAGTGAACCCATTGGGCCATTTCTCGTTCCAGCCAGTGCACCACAACTGGTATGTTAAAGGCTGTGGTATGTGTTGTCCTGTGTGTAATGGTGTATATAAAAGATCCCTTGCTACTAATGAAAAAATGTAGCAGGTTTTGTCTCGAAGACTGTGAAAATACCAAATGTTTGACATCCAATAGCTGATGATAAATAAATCCATGTGCTCTAGTGGTGTCGTTAAGTAAAACAAACTTTTACTTTTTTCAAGGACTAGAGAAGTTCATGCTCAGTTTTGATTTGATTTTAGGGGTGTTGAATTGATAATATAAAAAATTTTGTGTTGACTGGCCTCGAACTTGAGATTTTGATACGCATGGCAATTTAAAAATACAGCAATTTTGAGCCTGCCTACATCAATTTTAAAGCAGTAACCTTTGCACCAAATATAAAAAGCAAAAATTATCACTTTCAACTTGGCATCAATTATTTTTATAATGTAGTTGAGTGTTGCGACCTGGAACAAATGATGATTGAAACAAATCACCATCTTTCGACTGATCGCAGTGCTGAAGTTTTATTGTCTGATGTTCCAGGTAAGACAACAGTGCATCACATGTGGTTGAGAAAATTAATGTTTTGATTATTCATCGTAGCGGGATGTAGCCCAGTGGTAAAGCGTTCGCTTGATGCAGTCGGTCTAGGATTGATCCCCGTCGGTGGACCCATTGGGCTATTTCTCGTTCCAGTCAATACTCCACAACTGGTGTAACAAAGTCCGTGGTATGTACTGTCCTGTCTGTGGGATGGTGCATATAAAAGATCCCTTGCTGCTAATCGAAAAGAAACGAGCTCTCTCGGCCTACTAAAATGCAAACCTATACATAGCTCCCTGCCTTTTATTCTTTAGAACGACCATCAAATTGCGCCAAATTTCCTTCATCAAAATGCGCACCTATGGGACATTCCAAATTACATAGCACCATACCACCTTTCCTATGGTCGGACTGCTGGTGCAACCTTGCATCTGCCAGTGCAGGCAGTCCCCCCTCTACCCACCTAACACTTTCCTGTTCTGGATGGAAGGACCGGTACTTGTGCCCAGGACAGGCGTATCCTACAACAGCTTGCTCTGAATGTTTCATGTTAAACATTTTTCAAAGTTTCCAATCGAAAAGAGTAGCCCATGAAGTGGCGACAGCGGGTTTGCTATCTCAATATCTGTGTGGTCCTTAACCATGTGCCTGACGCCATATAACCAAATAAAATGTGTTGAGTGCGTCGTTAAATAAAACATTTCCTTCCTTCCTTTTTGATTATTCAGAAATTAACGTTTTCCACTATTTGCTCCAGAACGGTTCCACATTCTTCGCATAAAACTTTAAATATATGGTTTTGTCTGATGCTTTGCATACATGTACCGTTTAAATGGATTAATCAATCTACTCTAGTAGTGTGTCTAAACAATAAAAAGTTTAATCTTTTGAATGGAGCCTCCATTTTATATTATTGTGCAACCGTTATACTTGCATGTAGGACCAGTCTTGGTATTATATAACCTTGATTATATTAATATTTCCGTATTTTATTTTTGATAACCCACTTTCAATCTCGGATTACTGTAAACCTGTCTTGATTAGCGATATTTCTAGTCAATGATTGAAAATTGATTAACAACTAATGTTTAACGTTTAAAAATTTGGGTAGCGATCTCTGAAACTTGTGCTACGCGATACTGAACACGATGTTCCCTGCTTTTAAACTCGCCTTTTCAATAGGGGCAGAATAGGTGGTTAAATTTTTACTTTCTTTGTGTGGGAGAGAGAAAAACATTTGTTTCAGATGCTAAATGGTATTTAAAAAATGTAATAGTTCATCTCATCTCAACTTAAAATATTTATTCCATTTTCAGCTTGGACCTAAGCGAATTCACACAGTGCGAACTCGTGGTGGAAACAAGAAATACAGAGCCCTTAGACTCGACCAAGGCAATTTCTCCTGGGGCTCGGAAAGTGAGTTTAATTATTCTTTTAAAACACCAATAACCACAAACTAACCAGGGCAATTTCTCCTGGGGCTCGGAAAGTGAGTTTACTAAAATGACACCACAATTTAACCAAGGTTACACTTAACTAGTCGGTAAGAAAGGTTGTAAGGTCATACTAAAGCAAATCCTTTTTTTTTTTTGTCCCCATCTGCCCGATTTGTTTTCCTTTAGAGATGTTTGATGTTCGTTGTGCAATTTAGAAATTATTTTTGAGTATTTGTGTTTCATTGTTTTTAAAATAAAATTTCTAATTAACATTTGTGGTCCTTTATTGGGGGAGGGGGAGAGTGGTTGTACATGTCACAGCCAATAACTTACAAATTGCACATCTATGTGAACATTATAGAACATTCTACCGGCCTCGGTGGTTAGGTCATCGGTCTACAGGCTAGTAGGTACTGGGTTCGGATCCCAGTCGAGGCATGGGATTTTTTTTATCCAAATACCGACTCCAAACCCTGAGTGAGTGCTCCGCAAGGCTCAATCGGTAGGCGTAAACCACTTGCAACTGACCAGTGATCCATAACTGGTTCAGCAAAGGCCATGGTTTGTGCTATCCTGCCTGTGGGAAGCGCAAATAAAAGATCCCTTGCTACTAATCGGAAAGAGTAGCCCATGTAGTGGCGACGGAGGGTTTCCTCTCAAATTCTGTGTGGTCCTTAACCATATGTCTGACGCCATATAACCGTAAATAAAATGTGTAGAGCGTCGTTAAATAAAACATTTCTTTCTTTTTTTAAAACATTCTTGCTGCATATTGGGTAGAAGTACGGTTTTTCTCTTTCAACCATATATGTGTATAGTTTATTTCAACCATGTGTCAAAATCTCAATGTAAGATTTGCTGAGGTGTTGTTAAACTGAAATTCTTTTTTATAAATTTGTCTTGCAGGTGTGACGAGGAAGACACGTATCATTGACGTCGTCTACAACGCCAGCAACAACGAGCTTGTGCGAACTAAGACACTCGTCAAGGGCTGCATCATTCAGGTGGACTCCACCCCGTTCCGACAGTGGTACGAGTCGCACTATGCCACACACCTCGGACGAAAGAAGGGAGTCAAGCTGGTATGTTTACATTTCAATGTCTGCCAAAATTGTTTTTCGCCATGTCCCAACAGTTTAAAAGTTTAGTTTTTTTGTGGACACCCATTAGAGCACATTGATTATTAATTCATAAATGGCGGTTGATGTCAAACATTTCAATTTGACATTAGTCCCAGAGGAAACCCGTTACATTTTTCCATTAGTAGCAAGGGATCTTTTATGTGCACCATCCCACAGACAAGATAGCACATACCACAGCCTTTGATATACCATTTGTGGTGCACTGGCTGGAATGAAAAATAGCTCAGTGGGCTCACCGACATGGATGGATCCCTCACTGACTGACTGCATCAGGTGGACACTTTACCACCAAAGTATGTCCTGCTCCCTCGAAGGTTCATGGCATATACTAACCTGCTTAATGGATATTTGCATATAAAAATATCTCTGCTGCTTTTACCGGCTTTAATTTCCTCTTTTCTTTAACCATGTTTAAAAATAACTGTCAAGAGGCAGACCCAAGCTAGGGACCAGAGGGACCTGTACCCCACTAAATATATTGGTCTCTCTCCTCGCCCCTCAGTTTGTGTCCATTGAAGTGCCCTTTTCACAGGTTGTTCAATGTGCTCTCCACCCCCACGACCGGCGGCGTGGCAGGCCATCGGTCTACAGGCTGGTAGGTACTGGGTTCGGATCCCAGTCGAGGCATGGGATTTTTAATCCAGATACCGACTCCAAACTCTGAGTGAGTGTTCCGCAAGGCCCAGTGGGTAGGTGTAAACCACTTGCACCGACCAGTGATCCATAACTGGTTCAACAAAGGCCATGGTTTGTGCTATCCTGCCTGTGGGACGCGCAAATAAAAGATCCCTTGCTGCCAATCGGAAGAGTAGCCCATGTAGTGGCGACAGCGGGTTTCCTCTCAAAATCTGTGTGGTCCTGAACCATATGTCTGACGCCATATAACCGTAAATAAAATGTGTTGAGTGCGTCGTTAAATAGAAATATTTTCTGGATCCACACCCAAACAGCCATAGTTTAAAATGTGCTGATGTGTAGTTAACCAAATATTTCCTATCCTTTCCTTTAGTCTGACCAAGAAGAAGATTTGATCAACAAGAAACGATCGAAGAAAACACAGAAGAAATATGATGAGCGGAAGAAAACGGCGAAAGTAGAACAGGCTCTGGAAGATCAATTTGCTACAGGGAAAGTCATAGGTAATCGTTTACGACTTACATAGCGGATATTTATTTCAAGGCCATCAGTTCTCTGTGGATTGGCAGATTTAGTTTTTTCTTCTGTAGTCAGTTTAGGGATCTGGACTTCATTCCTAAAATACCAATAATGTCTTGCCAGGAATGCATCATTATAAGGAAGTTTACAGTAAAAAAAACTGGTTACACTCATGTCACCTTGGTCTGCGCGGCACAAAAGTCTGGGCACGTCAATTACGTTACATTACGCCTTGAAACAAGTGTTGGGGTATGTTTGTAAACAACGTTAATTTAATTCATAAAACAATGGTTAAAACAACACATCTTGATTGTGAATATATGTATAAAACTGATCGATAGCATTTTGATTGAAAAAAAAACCCTCTGAATTAATGCACTAAAAATATACTTTGCCAGCCTCGATCAATGTGTTTTTGTATCACCTGTCAACACTTCACATGTCTGTCAATGCTGTAATGATCAACCTTGTATATCAACTTACACAAGTTTACATAGAAGCTTAAGTACATACCTTATTGTAATTTATGAATCCATAAATGAAATAAATGTTTTATTTTATCTGTTAACGTAAACATCCAAGCATACTTTGAATTTCCCTCGGAGTGACATAATGCAAAATGGCTGCACACAGATTTTGAAGCCTGCACTTAACAGCATGGCCTATTTTAGCTATAGTCTTTCAAAATTATCATTTATTGTCCTATATATCTTAACAAACACTATTTGTGCTCATTTTACACAGTTAATAACAGAAAATGTTTGTTGAATAATGATAAAAAAAAATTGATATCGGCTTTTTATATATTGTCATTTTGTGTTGTCCAAACTAAGGATCATGGAACACCATTTATATTTGTCCAATTTGTATAATCTAAATTTTTCTGAAACAGACTATAACAGGAAGTGTTTGTTATTTAGAACTTGCAAAAAATCGGATTCATTATTTGTTTGCTATTTCTGTAAAAAATTTAGCGACAGAAGTGTTGTTTTGCTGCGCAGACTCATGTGCCATCATGCAGGCCAGTAAATACAGGGGGGTCCCACTAAAAATGCACTCGTTACTTGAGTTTAAAAAACATTAAAATTAAAATAACTTTCATTAGCAACACACGTTCATTGGTCCATTGTACTGTGGTGGTGAAACAAATATTTTTAAAGAAAGATTTTAACTTAAAAATATAACACTTGTAAATGCTTAGGTGCGCAGACTTAGGTGCCACCAGTGTACTTATTTTTCCCTTACAGAACTGCCCTTCCCTTAACATCTCTCTGCTTAGCTGCAACTTGCAGATCGCAAAGCTGCTTTTTTCTTCTTTTTTCTCATTTTTTGTGGTAACTTTTCCTTTGATGGCCTTTTCTTCATGGAAGTTTTGGCTCTTTCATCGTTTTCTGTAATTTTGGAGAGTATTATAATGTTTTGGCACTTCAAAAACATGTTATTATATCATACAAACAATAATAACAACACAAAAGAAGGAAAGAGAGAGAACTTGTTTTAGTTTTATTACAAACTGTTGTAATTAAATTATAATTATTATGTTGGCATGAGACCCACACAATCAAACATCTTGAATGTTTTACCAAGGCTGGGTTTTGGAATGAATACGGTGTTTTTATGGCCGTATGAAGAGGAATTAAAAAAAGCATACTACGGTGACAGCAATCTGTACAAACAATATTCAAATCACTAAAGAAATAAACAACACAATCCCTATTGACCATCACTAATTAATTATTTAACAGATAATAACGATAACAACAATATTAAACCATACAAAGTAAATAACTATAATAACGTACTAGAATATTGTGTGAATATCGTACAATAAAGTGAGCTAGTATCATTCGTTAATGTGAGCCAATGTCAAACGGGGAACTAATTACAAAACCTGACTGTTTAGAAATCTACACACTCGGATGGCAGATTAAAAGTTTATCCAATAAATACCGTTAGATTTTGGAACAAGTTAATAATAAGTGACTGAACACCCACACGTACACAGGCAGTGATAGCTGTTGACATCATTCGCAGTGAGGATTGGGTGTTTGGTATAGTAGACTCGGTATATTCTGCAAGAAACGAAAACGTTCCAACACAATGTAACTTCGAAAAAAAACTCGTAAACAAAATCTTTCTGCGAAACATAGCGTAATGGAATGTGACGAGTTGTTCTGATTGAACTAAATGGAAAGTAAAGACGGACTTGGCAGAGGTGTTCCGATTGAACATACGAATACATTTACGTGGCCGAGGCTTTCTGAATACATAATCTAAAACTGGCCGAGGCATTCTGAATGGGATAAGACTGGGGAAATGGTCACTATTATGTCCTATATGGTTTGTTTTCTCCGATACTAATAGGAAACCAGTTGAAAACAATAAATAAAAAATAACTTTCAGATCTCTTACAAACATTAGTTATTTGCATTTTGATACATAATACAATCTGCTAAATTTTTCAGTCGCCAGGCGGGCAATACGTGATGCGGTTTTGACTTTCCAGACACTATTTTGACTCGCCATGGGCAATTGGGCGACCGTTAAATGCACACCCTGGTTGACATTTCAAAATAGTCCATGGGGAATTGGCAATGGCTGGTGTATTTTCCTCTATCTGTGCACTCAACACCATATAATTGTAATTAAAAATGTTTCGAGTGTTCTGTTCAACAAAACTGGCTAAATTTACAAAACCTGCTATTCTTAAAAACAGGTGTTTAAGCATTGTAAATGTGTTTAGTTACACGTGTGTGAGATTTATCCCAGTCTTTGTAAATTCGTCCCAATATTTCTCTCTTCTACAGAAGCAGGATGATGATTTATTGTTTAGAGGTCTCTGGCTTAGCCGTTTTGGCAACAAGCCTTTTCCAAGGACACAATTTGTCGTAGTGCTGACTGCTTCTGTAAACATAGTTTATGTGCCGCCTATCGCTTATTGCGGATTAAAAGTTGAATTTGGCGAATAACATTTCATTAAAAATTTGCCAGAAAGCTAAAATTGCATTTCATTCATAGATCTACTGTGGTTTGAAAAGAAAGAAAGAAAAAAAGAAGAAATTAACCAAAAAACAAGAAACGTTTTTGACTAGTTTAAACTTAAGTTTGGGTAAAGACTCGCCACAGTGCCAAACACTGTTATTACAAAATGTTTCATGACTTTATCTAACACCCAGTGGTAAATTTTTTTGTGTTGGGCTGTCATTAAATAATTCGTTATCCATTGTCATCCAAAGTAACTTTTAAAAAACCCAAATTATAATCCAAGGATACCATGACGTAGTTGCACTTGCTTCATTACAACTTATTGTTATAAACGGCACTGTGTTGGATGGATGTTAAGAAATATTTCCAGTTAGATGTACATGGTAGATAGCTGTGTAATGAACATTTTAGTGTAAGGTGGGATGATGACATTAAAACTATTGGAGGAAATCTATATGCCGTTCCGGCAGTTTCACGGTTTCCAAGGATACCAAGTCATAGTTACTCTGACTTCCTTACAACTTATTGTTTGTAGCATCTTTTGGTCCACTATTAGAGGAAATCTTTATGCCATTTTGGTAGTTCACGATTTTCAAGGATACCATGTCATTGTTACACCGACTTCCTTA
The DNA here is from genome assembly GCF_016097555.1 of Gigantopelta aegis. Lineage (NCBI taxonomy): Eukaryota > Metazoa > Mollusca > Gastropoda > Neomphalida > Peltospiridae > Gigantopelta > Gigantopelta aegis. The sequence continues at coordinate 36,614,119 of NC_054705.1, read as the reverse complement.
TTGTTTGTAGCACAGGCTTCGGGGGGGTGGGGGGGGGGGGAAATTGCGAGAATGATGGTTTCATTGGCACGTCATTCATGCATATCTAATTTAGCATAACCTATTTTCCCGTTTGCCCATTAAATTTAGGACATTATTTACATGGTCATAACAGGTTGAATAAAAAGGAAAATGGGTTACCTGAATTTATTTTTACGTAACCGATAAATGGTTTATGCAAATATTCAATTCTCACTAAACCAAATAACTTACGGCTGGTTCAAAGTTCAAGGTGCAACAAACTTTTGATCGAGAAGTTAACTCCACAAGTCCTGTAATTGGTTATAAATGCGTGTTAATTGTAACAAAATATGATTTTCATCTTTTGGTCCACTATTGGAGGAAGTGCAGTGGTGGTTTTTTAATAGATATTTTGTTTTAACTGAAGACTTTTTTTCCTGAACCATTTGCCTATTTCTCATGTGGTGGCAGCGGGTTTCCTCTCAAATTATTTTGGTGGTCCTTGGCTGTATGTTTGCAAACATATAGGGACAAATTTACAAAGCCTGTTTTAGACTTGCCAACATGTAACTACGTACATTTACAATGCTAAAACACCTGCTTTTAAGAAAAACGGACCCATAATGTCCAATTGAATCAAACATTCCTTCTTTTTTCCTAAACAAAGTAACGACACGGAATGGTGGTGTGGTGTCTTTATTGGGAGTGATGTGGAGGGACGTAGCCCAGTGGTAGAGCGCTCGCTCGATGCGTGGTTGGTCTGGGATCAATCCCCGTCGGTGGGCTATTTCTCGTTCCAGCCAGTGCACCACGACTGGTATATCAAAGGCCATGGTATGTACTATCCTGTCTGTGGGATGGTGCATATAAAAGATCCCTTGCTGCTAATCGAAAAGAGTAGCCCATGAAGTGGCGACAGCGGGTTTCCTCTCTCAATATCTGTGTGGTCCTTAACCATATGTCTGATGCCATATAACCGTAAAATAAAATGTGTTGAGTGCGTCGTTAAATAAAACATTCTTTCTTCCTTTCATTTGGGACATAGCCCAGTGGTAAAGCACTCGCTTGCTTCGCGGGGTTCATTGTGGTCCAGTGGTGTCGTCAGATAAAACGAGAAATTTAAATAAGCTCTGTTGTAAGGTGGGATGATGATATTAAACTACTGGAGGAAATCTTTATGCCGTTTCGGCAGTTTCATGGTTTCCAAGGATACCAAGTCATAGTTACTCTGACTTCCTTACAGCATGTTAAATTAATTGACAGTAGGTTTTACCAATGTTTTTTTTTTATTTTTTTTTAATTTTTTTTTTTGCAACAGGATAAAAATTGTTGAGCCTTTGAGGGGAATTTTTGTGTGTGTGTGTGTGTGCTTGTTTATTGCAAGACATAGCCATTAGTAAAGCACTCGCTTGATGCATGGTAGGTGTGGGATCGATCCCCACCTTTGGGGCCCATTTGGCTATTTCTTGTTCCAGCCAGTGCACCACGACTGGTATATCAATGGATGTGGTATGTGCTATCCTGTCTGTGAGATACTGCAAATAAAAGATCCCTTGCTATTAATGGGAAAATGTAGAGGGTTTCCTCGATACTGTGTCAAAATGTAAATCAAAATCAATGTTGCTGTAGGGACGGGACGTAACCCAGAAGTAAAGCGTTCGCTTGATGCGCGGTCGGTCTAGGATCGATCCCTGTCGGTGGTCCCATTGGGCTATTTCTCGTTCCAGCCAGTGTTCCACAACTGGTGCAACAAAGGCCGTGTGTCTTGTGATGTCATAATTTAGCACCACGAGTTGATAAAAGTATGAAATCAACGAGTGCCGATAAATTATGATATCACAAGATACGAGGAGGCGGTATTCTTTTTATCATCCATTATCATTATTTTCATTTGCGACAATTGTAAACAATGTCAGTAATATGGGTTGAATGTCACTATATTTGGCAGTGGTAGACTCGTAAACTAGCAGAACGATAGTGGCGTGACGTCACTAATGATGGTTTAACTTTTAGCGCTGAAACGTGCACAGTGACGTAACAAAATAATGTCTTGTGATTTAATTGAAATTTGACCAATCAAATTATAAGAAGTGATATCTCCTGGGAGAATATAGCAGGAGATGCCGCAAATTATAGTGCCAGCGATATCTCCTACAAAAGCCTTTAATGAGTGATAACATTAAATACATTTGTGTGATTAGAATGTCATTTTGTGTTTCTGGCCAAAGACAGGTATGAAATAACCGATACTTAAAATTCAGTTCAGTGTACTACTACTACTATTATTCAAACCAAAAAACCATTGAATATACCGTATATTGCCGTGTATTAGCCGTCTCCTTGGATAAGCCGACCTGTTAGTTTGACCTAAATATCTAGTACAAAATCATCGGCTTTGTGTATACGCCGAAGTCATCTTTTTTCCACCTTTATGTTGTATCGATTTCAATAATACTGTCAACAAATAGACTTGTGCTTTTCATGTTCATTATATTTGTTTTCCCTTTAATTATTACAAAAACGGTAATCGCGATCGCAGTCAATGCGGCAATGCTAACATCTAACATGCCGTGAAAATTAATTTAGAACTGATAAAGCGTAACAGAAAAATAAATAATTCAAGCTGTAACAACATATCACTGCACACGAGTAATTAATTTATTCACTGGACAGCAAAAAGTAAAATCATTGAGGCACGTTTAATCCCCCACCACACACACACAGAAACAAAAGATCATGCTGTCCGTGACTGCAGCTGGTTCACTGTATATGGTATGGTCATGTGACAATAGTGGGAGTAATTATTGTCCTGAAATTCATGTTATGTTTTTTCAGTCGGTGATGTTAATAATGAGCTTAATTTATTTATGGCATTACTTTACAGTTTAATGCACCCTCCCAACAAAACAATAATATTAGAAATATAATACTTGTTTCAAGAAAAAACACTGTTTTGTATCTTAAATTTGCTATATGAAAGACTGGTCCCAGCACAGGTCAAACAAAGATGACGGACAGTTGGAAAGAATGTGTTTTTACTATTGAAATCACAATAAAACAAGTAATTTTTTATTATTATTCATCAAACTTATAATGCATTCCAGAACAAAAAACTTTATAATATTGCATGATGGGGTGTTTTATTTATACTGTGCACAAATTATTGTTACTTAATCTCTGAAAGGCTAAGGGTCTGATCAAAATTTATAAGTCATGGTTGGGAGTATTTTCCATCAGAATTTTATGCTCCAATTTGTTGCCTCCGTGTCAGGGGTGGGGAAAAGCCCTTTTCTCCCGGTCTGGGACCGATTCTCGATCTCTTAGACCGAAATTATTTTTTAAAAACGTGTGTTTGCCGGTCCCACTTTTGTCATTCTTGTCGGTCCGAAGCACCTGTCCATTTCTATTATTGGAACAAATTCTTATCCGTCAAGTGGACCGGCCTGCCCAGACATCGGTATCTCATGCATGATTTAAAATAATAAATAAATAGTAGTCAATATGGCTAGTGGCAAGACGTCTGTGATTTTGAAATCTGCCGAAGTATATATTATCGTCAGTCACTGAAGTCGGACCTACAGTAGTGTCCATCCACAACCACTAGACATTAATTTTGTCAAAGTTGCTGAGCCGGTCAAGAGATTAAACAGACGTTAACAATAACACCATTCTTGGTGAGAGAGCCATCAACGTATTACACTCCAATTAAAACAAAGGACCCAGAGTTTGCAACTGGTGGTTACAATCAACACCTGTCAACACCTACGTACGGAGCTTTGTCGGGTCGACTCGTCGAGTGTCCCAGTCCGAAGCAAGAGACTTTTGTGCAATACAAACTGCTTGAAATAGCATAAAATATACTGAAATAATCTATAAATGTATTTATTGTTGACTGTTCAATGTAGTCTATCCAATAATTATAAAGGATTTTAAAATTAACAAAAGGTTTCCACTTTTTTGTTAACAAGTGGGAGTAAGCAGAACAGCTACATGTACTGGTTATCGCAAGAGCCAATAGAGGTCAAATTTCATCCAATCAGTGATGACGTTATTAATCTCTTTGTCTAAACATGTGCTAGCTCAGGCTGTCAAACGCTTCAACGGTGCGATCTTTTATTAATTTTCAGGACACAGTGCTGAATACTCGTACTTTTTATACGTATATGGGATTTAAATTCATAACTTTTGTTCCTTTTTTATAATATTTATTCCATTATGTAAAATATATACAATTTGTGGGGTGTTTTTTAGTTTTTTTTCACTGATGTGATAAAAAAAGAGGTTTTTTTATTCCTTTCTTTTTTCCCCCTCTCCCCCCTCCGTTAATGATGACATCAAGCGGGACCGATTGACAATTTTATTTTTCCCCACCCCTGCTCCGTGTATAAGCCGACTCTCTTCTTTTGGAAGGTATTTCTAGACTTCAAAAGTTGGCTAATACACGGCAATATACGGTAGATACTAATGTTCTCAAGAAAAATTATATATTTTGTAATAATATGCTGGTATTACTATTAATTTGACGATTTTATTATTTAAAAAAGACTTATCTTATGTATATTTTTTTTAAAGGATTTTGCTAGAATCGTAAAACTGATGTAATATAGATACTTATGAAATCCATTTCATAATCATACGTCCGACACAAAATGCATGATTCTCAGAAACACAAGATTTCTTCTGAATTCACAGCCTGAATATGTAATTTTAAGTCTTTAAAAGGGGTACATGTTCAAAATGAAACGAAAAACCCGCAAGACAGTCTCTTTTAAATGGATACTGGCATGGATTTAAGGACCTTATTTCTCTAAAAATGGATAATTAAAAATTACATTAATTGTTGGAAATCAAATCTACTTGTTGCATCACCGTAACTGAACCACAATGGAGTGAAATCCATGTCAACCCTCTGGGCAATTTTAGTTTTTGAATTGTGGACCATTGCCATAATTCAATTATGTTTACAAAATATTGTTAATCAATGGAGTATGGTGGTTATGAAGATGGTTGAATAAAGTACATTTAGGGACAAACCAAATTATTTTTATTCAGGTAATACTTTGTTAGATCATTAAATAGGTCGGTGGTCTGTGACAGTATGCCTTTAATTCAATTAATACTTCTCTTGCAGTGAAGACATCATCACGTCCAGGTCAGTGTGGGAGATGCGACGGCTACATTCTGGAGGGCAAGGAACTCGAGTTCTACCTGAGGAAGTTGAAGACGAGGAAGGGGAAATAAACCATTGGACATGTGAACGTGGACTCGTAGAAATAAATATATACATGTCTCTGTTGTTCATCATGTGTCTCTTCAAGCGGGCGGGGCGGGACATAGCCCAATGGGTTTCCTCTCTACTATATATCTGTGTGGTCCTTAACCATATGTCTGACGCCATGTAACTGTAAATAAAATGTGTTGAGTGCGTCGTTAAATAAAATTGAGAGGGGTGGGACATAGCCCAGTGGTAAATTCAATTGAGAGGGGCGGGACATAGCCCAGTGGTAATTCAATTTGAGAGGGGTGAGACATAGCCCAGTGGTAAATTCAATTTGAGAGGGGCGAGACAAAGCCCAGTGGTAAATTCAATTGAGAGGGGCGGGACATAACCCAGTGGTAAATTCAATTGAGAGGGATGGGACATAGCCTAGTTGTAAAGCATTCGCTTGATACATGGTCAGTTTGGGATCGAGCCCTGTCGGAGGGGACATTGGGCTATTTCTCGCTCCAGCCAGTGCACCACGACTGCTATATCAAAGGCTGTGGTATGTGTTGTCCTGTCTGTGTGTTGGTGCATATGAAAGATCCCTTGCTGCTAATCGAAGAGTAGCCCATGAAGTGGTGACAGCACATTTCCTCTCAATATCTGTGTGGTTCTTAACCATATGTCTGACGCCATATAACCGTAATTAAAATGTGTTAAGTGCGTCGTTAAATAAAACATTTTCTTTCCTTCAATCGGGGTAGCCGCATGTGGAGCAATTTATGCTAGGGGCAGGCACGGTGGAGAAAAGGAGGTGGGGCTATTATGAATCCAATATATTGTTCAACAGTAAATCCTAAACCCCCTAGAAACTTCCCCTCCCTCAAAATGTCTACTTCCACCGTGCTTGGAGGTATAGACTGGTGAGGGAAGTTATGTGAAGTGTCATTTGAAGGGATGGTGTATCGTGCTTCCCTGAAAATTATATTGACAAAAAACCCAAAACGATGGTTCGTTTTTTTTTTTTTTTTAACCCCACGCACGTGCACCTTCGGAACGACTTTTAGCTTTGTGGTAGAACGTACTCTAACGTATGTTGGATAATTTCTATGGGATTAACGCACTTAATACTAGCATAGGTGAACTAATGGTGAGATGTAGCCCAGTGGTAAAGTGCTCACTTTATGTGCAGTCAGTCTAGAATATATCCATCGGTGGGCACATCGGGCTATTTCTCGTTCCAGCCAATGCACCACGACTAGTATATCAAAAGGCTGTGGTATGTGCTATCGTGTCTGGAATGGTACATATAAAAGATACCTTGCTACTAATAGAAATATATAGCGTGTTTCCTCTCTAAAACTTAAATTTCAAAATGTTTGACATCCAATATCCGAAGGTACTAAAATGGGACGGTGCAGAGAAAAAGTCTATCGCTTCACTTTGTATCGATACCTAATGCTGTTCCCACAGTGTTTGGAGAGTAGTCTGACGGTAGGAGCCATACGGACATTTTGATGGTTCTAACACCACTAACCGTCGGAGACCAATATCTATCTCACACTCACTCTGTCTCACTCTGTCTCACTCTGTCTCGGTCTCTGTGCCAGGGCCGGATTTAGACCGGGAGGATGGGGGGCACTTACGGTTTCGGGGTACCCTTAACAGAGAAATTAAATTACCAACGGGTGTAAGAAAGGTACTAATTCTGTTTGACGTTATTAGAGCGGGAATCTTTGACAAAAAGATTATTTAACGACACCACTGGAGCACATTGATTTTTTTAATCATCGGCTATTGGATGTCAAACATTTGTTCCATACAGTGAATAGTAATACATGTAGTTGTGGAGCAGATTCCAATGTGTCTGAAAATGGGTTCTCTTGGGGAGCTCAACCCACCGATGAAAGCACTTTTTACTTGCACTTTCCCTACAGGCAAGATGGCACATACCACAACCGTTGATATACTAGTTGTGAAGCATTGGTTGGTACAAGTGAAACCCATTGGTCCGCCGAGAGGTTTAGATAATGGATCTTACAAACCAAGCACGCCAGGTGAACGCTAGATGCGGACAACTAAAATCAGTTTGTTTGTTGTGAAGATATTCCATTATATCACGCGGGGACGTAGTCCAGTGGCAAATATCTCGGGTGACACGCTATCGTTCTGGGATCGATCCACGTCGATGTGCCACTTGGGCTATTTCTCGTTTCAGCAGTGCTCCACCACTTGTGTAACAAGAAAGAAGTTTGTTTTGTTAACGACACCACTAGAGTATTGATTTATTATTCGTTGGCTATTAGATATCAAGCATTTGGTAATTCTGATAGTCTTAGAGACGAAAAACTACATTTTTCCTAATGTTTTATTTAACGACACACTCAACACAATCGGCTTCGGTGGCGGAGTCGTTAGGCCATCGGTCTACAGGCTGGTAGGTACTGGGTTCGGATCCCAGTCGAGGCATGGTATTTTTAATCCAGATGCCGACTCCAAACCCTGAGTGAGTGCTCCGCAAGGCTCAATGGGTAGGTGTAAACCACTTGCACCGACCAGGGATCCATAACTGGTTCAACAAAGGCCATGGTTTGTGCTATCCTGCCTGTGGGAAGCGCAAATAAAAGATCCCTTGCTGCTAATCGGAAGAGTAGCCCATGTACATCTGTGTGGCCCTTAACCATATGTCTGACGCCATATAACCGTAAATAAAATGTGTTGAGTGCGTCGTTAAATAAAACATTTCTTTTTCACTCAAACATTTTATTAATGGTTATATGGTTGAGGACCACATATATTGAGAGGAAACCCGCTGTCGCCACTTCATGGGCTACTCTTTTTTTTTCCATCAGCAGCCAGGGATCTTTTATATGCACCATCCCACAGACAGAATAACACAGTAGCGGGCCCCCCCCCCCCCCCCTCTTTTTTTTCTTCTAAATTCGAGCATGAAGTGTTCAGCTGTAAGAGGCACGCTATGTAAAAGGAGAGATGAGTCGTCACATTTAGCCTCTCCCCCCCCCCCCCCGTTCAGAAATCCTGCATCCGTGCCTGTAACACATACCACGGCCTTTGATATACCAGTCGTGGGATGCTTCATATAAAAGATCCCTTGCTACTAGGCCTAATGAGAAAATGTAGCGGGTTTCCTCTCTAGGACTATATGTCAGAATTACCAAATGTTTGACCTAAAACAGCTAATGATTAATAAATCAATGTCCTCTAGTTGTGTTACAAACAAATAAACTTTAAACCCTATGCGTCCGTCGAGGTGATTCGATCCTATGATCCAAGCGACGCAGTCGAGCGCTCTACCTAAAGCCCTCCTCGGATGGTGAAGAGACTCCATTCTATCACATCTGACAGTCGCCGGTTAGGTGACAAAAAAATCAATATCACGCTATCTCCCGGGAATACTCTTTAAACTAGATCAACGACCATGTTCGAATTCTCAGCTGTTTTTAATTACAATACACAATAACTTCCCATTTATTAATTGTACTGCACTCTAAATGCTATTTACACACCTAATTCCTTTTAGTTTTTGAAGATGTAATACCCTCTCCCTTCTCTTCCCCCGATATGAATAAATTATGCATTTAACGTCTGCAGAAGCAATGGAAGCAGAACCGAAATTTAAATAAATTCCTAATTCTGATTATCTCCCTTGTCAGTGGTATTCCGAACTGCGTCGATAAAATTTTGTTGAAAGTAGTCGGACCAACGAAACGGAATTAAATATATGGTGCCAAATCGATCGATTGTGGAGGTTTTAAGCGACGATCAGAAGGCAAGAATACAATTCGTTCAGTTGGAATCATCGGTATTATGCATCCATTGTGGCTTTTAAAGACAATAACAATTATTTTGAAGAATATATTACAATAGTGAAGCAGTTGGCGCCGTTTTTCTGGAATATATTATTCAGTTTGGCGTAGTGGACTGTGATAACTCAAACGCTACATTGCCGACTGCCTGTGGAAAGTAATTTCCAGTCCCACAATTTCGAGTCAAAATGGATATGACAATAGCTTGCTATGTATTTGTAGCCATTTTGTTAAATGGTGGATGTTATTCGGAGGTAAGTGTTTGATGGATAACGTGCATGTATGTATATTTTGTTTTTCATCTATATATAATCCTCAATCTGTTTATAATTATTATACACAATATATATGTTTATTTGGATTTGTATTCCAAATTTTAATATAATTACCAGTGATTTTACGCACACGCACACACACGCACGCACACACTTAATTATAAAAATACATACATACACAAATACAGTTAACTCTCGTTTTAACGGTATTTATTAAAATGGTCGTTCCAGCCAGTGCTCCACAACTGTTGTAATAAAGGCCGTGATATGTACTATCCAGTCTGGGATGGTGCATATAAAATATCCCTTGCTGCTAATCGAAAAGAGTAGCCCATGAAGTGGCGACAGCGGATTTACTCTCTCAATATCGGTGTGGTCCTTAACCATATGTCCGACGCCGTATAACCGCAAATAAAAATGTATTGAGGGCGTCGTTAAATAACGCATTTCCTCCCTCCCTTCCTTCCTTCCTTCCTTCCTTCCTTCCTTCATTACAATGGAGTATATAATAATACCGGCCTCGGTGGTGTCGTGGTTATGCCATCGGACATACGGCTGGGTGGTACAGGGTTCGCAGCCCGGTTCCGAGTCAGTGGGTAGGTGTAAGACCATTACACCCTCTTCTCTCTCACTAACAACTAACCGACTGTCCTGGACAGACAGCCCAGATACCTGAGGTGTGCCCAGGAAGCGTGCTTGAACTTTAATTGGATATAAGCACAAAAATAAGTTGAAATGAATAATATAATAATAATCATAATAATAATAATAATAATAATAATATATTTTAATAATAATCACCATAACACACATGTAAATCTGTTTCGACCCTTTCTGTCAGTTTCCTCCGACTCGTCTTCTGAGCTGTCCACACCATCGCCTACCTATCTCATCTTCTTCCACGGGTGCAGTCTCTGTGTATTTCCTTGCACCAACCTGGCATCCTCGTCCTCTGCCGCTAATAAAGCTGGTCTGACCCACGGCACGAACTAACGGCTTCTGGTAGTAGTAGGGGTGCATAGTAGGTGGTTAACAATGCCAGAAGTAACTACTGAACACTCCCCGAAGTGGTCAGACTAAGCCCACAGCTAAAAGCTGATGGGGAATGGCAGGTGTGTGGCACAGATAGCCACAGGAGACAAGCACCTGTCGCGGTTGGAGAGACAAGGACTGGGATGTCGAGGTGGACAGCGAAAGAAGTTAAAAAATAAGAGGAGTTGCCAGATCGGGAAGAAATGAGATGGAATTCATAGGAGAGAAAGGAAAGGGAACAGTTGGATAAAAAAAAAAATAATAATAATAAAAAAAAAAAAAAAATAATAATAACACACATGCATATTTTATTTTATTTTATCTTATTTGCTTATTTATTTATTAATGTGGTCAACTGTAAATTATTCAGTGACCATTATTTTGACATCGCAATTATATTTAATGAATAAATGAATGTTTAACGACACCCCAGCACAAAACGTGCATCGGCTATTGGGTGTCAAACTAAGATAAATATATAAATTATTTGATGATCAACACTTAAAGCCGCTCACCCTAGTTCCATCCAGCGAAAATAAATTATAATTTGGTTAATCTACAAACCTGTAACACACTTAGATCACGTTTTTATCAAATGGAGTGAAAAAGCAGGTTTTATATCGATAAATACCATGGGAATCCCCATGTCCCAATTGCTTGAAATAATTTTGAAAGTTAGTATTCTGATGTCACCGGTAGATGTCGCTCGAAGCACAACAATGCCTACGTCACGACAAAGTTCACAGACTTGGGGTGCGTTCGTTTCACCTCTCCTGGACATGTTCCAACTGTTCTGTCCTGGTTGTATCCCCTCTCCAGATATCGTAAGACTTAGCAAAATGATTGGTTTTAAGGGTTTGTAACGTTTTGTATTGAGACACTTACTTGTCTGAACTTTATTGTTACTGAAAATGTTCACGAATTGTGAAGAAAAATCTCACAAATGAACAAGTCGGATATTGATTGCGTGAACCGTGCACGAGAAAACAAACCGAACCAAAATGATAACGGTCACGTGATATACCAACGTCTGTGACACTGAAATGGAAATATCAACTCTAAAAATAGATTGGACCTCGCTTGCTTAACGGTTTTTTCTCGACAACACGTCTTGTGAAAAAATGCAAAAAAAATGCATTTCGTGGTTTTACAAACATCAGGATTATCAAAAAGCACTTCAAGTGAGTGGAAATGTGTATTCTAAATAATAAAATGTAAGTAAAGTGCAATTTTATTTGTGAAAAATGGGGTTTAATAGCGAAAAACAACGCCGTAATGGTTAACAAATAAACGTAACTAGGGTGTGTCCCTTTAATATAAAAATTCTTAAGTTAAAACACATTGTAAAGAGCTGAGCAAAAATATTAATATCACAGGTGAGTAAAAATTGAAAATAAGTTCTTGATTTTATTTCGTGTACCAAATCTTTCCTCGACAGTCCAATATGATTACGCTCCACTGAAAGTGGTGAACCGTCAGTGACTTAGACGGAGGTAGACGATCCTTCTTTGGAATATATGAAAAAGCTTCAGATGAAAAAGAAGTTTATTTTGTTTAACGACACCACTAGAGCACATTGATTTATCAGTCATCGACAATTGGATCTCAAACATTTTTTAATTTTGACATATAGTCTTAAAGAGGAAATACGCTACATTTGTTTTTCATTAGTTACAAGGGATCTTTTATATGCACCATCCCACAGACACAGTAGTACATATCACGGCCTTTTATATACCAGTCGTGGTGCATTGGCATTAGAAATAGCCAAATGAACCCACTAACGGGGATCGATCCTAAACCGACCGCGAAGCTTCGGATAATTACACTCCATTAAATGTGGCGCATGGTCGGTGTACGCAGGCAATGTTCACATTGAGGATCTTTCTTTGAAATAAATTAATGCCAGGAGGAACCTTGTTTAAAATAAATTAGTGTGTTAAGTTTGTATGGCTGATGCGACCAAGACACAAGATCATTTCGTTCTTCATGGCATCGCCTGTAGGAAGCCTGCCACTCTCCCAGGAACTGGCTTGTCAGAATGAAGCTTGTTCGCAACCGCACCGTTCAAGCAACTTATCAAGTTGAAAAGATATATATGTGTTAAGATCAGTGTAAGGCACAGCAACCCTGACATGAGCCATTTCATTTCAACTTATTTTCGTGCTTATATCCAATTAAGGTTCAAGCACGCTGTCCTGGACACACACCTTAGCTATCTGGGCTGTCTGTCCAGGGAAGTGAGTTAGTTGTTATTAGTTAGTAGTTAGTGAGAGAGAAGAGGGTGTAGTGGTCTTACACCTACCCACTGAGTTGCTAAAACTCGCTCTGGGTGGGAACCGGTACAGGGCTATGAACCCTGTACCTACCAGCCTCATGTTCGATGGCTTAACCATGACGCCACCGACGCCGGTCACATAAGCCAAATCTAAAGCTTTTATTACCCCTGATTCTAGTATTAATGGGCACCCAACAGAATACAATATCTTATTGGCAACGGATAAAAAGACATACTTTCGTATCACAGGTATCTTATTGGCAACGGATAAAAAGGCACTCTTTCGTATCACCATCCCAAATAAGGTTATCCCAGCTTCAACAGTGTGTCCATAAAAAAATAAGATATTTTTATTCCACATAATCTTTAATTTCTTGTACTGGCGTCGGGAAGCGGCCGGCCACTTTTTGGGCCAGGAACGTTTTTTTTCTTTTCTATCTCTCTCTCTCTCTCTCTCTCTCTCTCTCTCTCTCTCTCCTCTCTCTCTCTCTCTCTCTCTCTCTCTCTCTCTCTCTCTCTCTCTCTCTCTCTCTCTCTCTCTCTCTCTCTCTCTCCCC